>NC_060271.1:5586869-5760749 GCF_021613505.1 Equus quagga | reverse complement strand
GGCGCGCGGCGGCCGCCCGCCGAGGCCAATGGCGGCGCGAGGGCGGGGCCCCGTCGCCGGGGGGCCGGGCGGGGCCGGCGCGGGCCGGGCGGAAGGTTTGACAGGCGGCGTCGCGGCCGGCGGAGGCCGGGCACGGTCTTTGGCCGGGCCGGTGGGGCGCGGGGAGTGTCAGGACGGCCCGGCTCGCGCGCGCTGTCCCCCCGCGTCTCCCGGGGGCCGGCGCGGCACCCTCCCCCTGGCCCCGGTCAGGGTTCTCCCCGTCGGAGGGGAACGGGCGACCTGCTGGCGCGGGGGCGACACACGAGAAAGCGCCTTCACGGTCTTCTTGCCGAATCCGACCCGCTCGCTCGGGAGCTCGCACCGATTTCACGGGGAGCCGGCAGCAAGGTGGGGACCCGAGCCCAGGCCTCGGACCACTTGTTTTACGTTTTTGATTTTGTGGTGTTTCTCATCGGAAAGAATCCGGGCGACAGGGTCTCCAACTCCGAGGTTAAAAGAGAAACAAGCAGGGGCTGGGCCGGGCCGTAGTGGTTGGGTTCGGCGCTCCGCTTTGGCGGCGGGTGCCGGGGTTCGGATCCTGGGCACGGACCTGCGCACCGCTCATCAGCCATGCTGAGGCGGCGTCCCACTACAAAACAGAGCAACATTGGCACGGATGTTAGCTCGGCGACAATCTTCCTTAAAAAAAAAAAAAAAAAAAGACGAACAAAAGCAAATGCGCGGATCTCAGCTAGAGAATACTCCCGTTGAATCTGTGAACCTGTCTGGGAGTGGGGTGCCAGCGCCTGGATTTTAGTGCGCTCCCAGCAGATCCTTACAGGCCTCGGGGTGGAGACCCACTCGTCTGACCCTGCTCCACTGCGTTCTGGGGTCCCCTCACTAATAGCAGTGTCTCAGGGAGCCCTGCCCAAGGGGTGGAAAGAACAGCGGACAAAGGACAAGACTTCACAGCGACCGGAAGCCGTGGCTCAGTTCCCTTCTCTGAGCCTCAGTTTCCTCCTGTGTAAAACCGGGTTGTTCAGCCGGCCCAGCCCACCTGTCAGGGCTGCTGGCGATGCAGCGAGGCCCTGAGGCGGTCTCTGCATTTCCTGCCCACTTCCTCCTCTGCCCCGTCTGCTGGGGACCTGCGCGGCCGCGAGGTGCTGCCTGGCTCTGCACTCTTTGAAGGGCGGGTCTGGTCTCTTTGGCCTTGGTCTCAAATTGGAACATGTATATGGATCCAGCCCCTCCATGCTACACAACAGGGCAGGTCTCCCAACACAGGAGCCTGCACAGACTGAGATACCTCAAGCAGCATCCCAGGGATCTTGGAACACCAGGATGCCAGAATCCCAGAATCCTGAAATCTGATTTCCTGTAATTGATTAAATATAGCATCTGACAATTAGAGAGCAATAGTGGTGGGAAGGCCCTGGGAGATTTAGTTAGAGCCGCCCTCACGTTCAGAGGAGAGAGGATGTGACGGCCTGCAGCAATATGGTGGGGTGTGGCAGAGCCGCCACTGGAGTCCAGGCTTCCTGACTCCCAGTTCAGTGCTCTTCCTCCTTCACCAGCTTCACGGCCTCTAATAGGAACAGGATGTCAGCCAACCCCGCCCAGTTACACAGAGGTCAAGGGCCAAGGGCTGCACAGGGCATCTCCAAGGTCTCACCTCTGTCTGGGGATTTGGAATTGGGGGTTGTTGCTACTTTTATGGCAGGAGGAGAGGGGTAGAAAAGAGTGAGAGTAGCTCACCAACCCTCCAGAAGGCCACCAGGGGCTCCTATCCCGCCCCTCAACCTTCTGAGGCCCCAGAGCTGGCTCTGGGACCAACAGGCCATGTGGCTTTAGGAAAATCGTAACCTCACTGTGGACCTCAGTTTCCTCCTCAAAAAGTGAGAGGGTTGGAAGATCTCTGGCCTTTCCACTTCTGCCCTTTGGTGAGGCCAGGAGCCCAGTCCTCCGCCTTCCCTCCCCCACCACCCACACACAGCACTGCACACTTGTCAGAACTCAGAACACATTGACTGAGGAAGTCACTTCACCAACTGGAGCTGCAGGCAAAGGCCGGCCAAATTTCCATGGTGCGGCAGCAGCTCGTTCAGTTTGTCTTCCCTGAGCACTTGCCCTGACCCCGCTCCCATGCCTGAGCCGGGCACGTGGAGCTCTGCCTTCCCATGGCGGGGCCCACCGGTCGCCCCCCTCAGGACAGATGGGTTTGTGACGCCTGGCAAAGCAGTGAGAAGGTTAATCTGCTCAACAGAACAGACCTCTTAAACACGGCATGCAGCGGGACCCCTTCAGGGGTGTACCGAACCCAGTGGGTATATGCATTTTTTTCCTAGAAGGAAACACAAGAAAGTGTTAACAGTGATTGAGGGAATGGAGGACTGGGGGAGGCCTGAACTTTTCATCTTATACTTCTCCCAACTGCTTGTATTTTGAAACAATTTATATTCTCCTCTCTCTCTTTCAACAGGGGTTATTTGAACAGTGAGATTATGGGCAGTATTTTTTTCTTTATACTTTTGGTATTAAAATAAAACTCATTAATATTTTAATTGTCAAGAACAAAACAAATCAAAACAAATAAAACTCACTTCTCCGTTTAGTAGACCAGACAATGCTGTGTGATTTTTTTTTTTTAAACTGGGGTCAAGTACCAGTGATTAAAGATTTTATTTTATTTTTTTTTTCCTTTTTCTCCCCAAAGTCCCCCAGTACATAGTTGTATATTCTTCGCTGTGGGTCCTTCTAGTTGTGGCATGTGGGACGCTGCCTCAGCATAGCTTAATGAGCCGTGCCATGTCCGTGCCCAGGATTCAAACCAACGAAACACTGGGCCACCTGCAGCGGAGCGCCGAACTTAACCACGTGGCCACGGGGCCAGCCCCCTGTGTGATTTTTTTATACTAACCCTGTTCCTGCTCAAACTCTCTTTTACCCTCCAGTCCCACCTACGGTCTGTCTACTGGCTATCTCCACCTGGATCCATCTGCAAAAGCAAACATCATTTTTTCTTCTCTTTGTTCCTCACTCCTGTGAATGGCCACATGGCCAAATCCCCGAGTCAGAAATCTGAGAGTCGGCCTCTCCCACACTCCCATATCTGATTTGCCATGAATCCACCTGACAATGCCCCTCCTCTCCATCCTCACCACTACACTTCTTCCCAACTCATCTTCCTGCCTCCAGCCTCATCCTCTTCCCAGTCATCCATTTTCCATACTGGTCTCCCTATCCATCTCTCAAATGTAGATCTGGCCACGTCTCTTCCCTGTTTAAACCTCATTAACAGCTCCCAATAACCACCTAAATAAAGTCAAACCATTTTCTCAACCCACCCCTTAGCCCTCTCCTGTGTTCCATGCACCTTAGAATATTTTTCATCTCCTAGAACCCAGAACGTATACTCATGCCTTCATAGCTTTGTATGTGATGTTTCCTGTGCTAACACTTTTCCCTCTAGTCTACCTTTCTGCTCCTTCCTATGAATCCTTTATTATCCAGCTGAAGCATCACTTTTTCCTAGAAGGCTTCCCTGAGTCCTCTGGCTAGAATTCTTGCACACTCTTACAGCTTCGTTCTATATGTGCTTCATTCTATCTCAGAACGTATTGTACTGTTTTATAACTACCTACTTAACAGTCTGTCTCTCCCTCTAGACTGAGAGCTCTCTGAGAGCAGGGCAGCCTTTTGCATTTGTAACAGATTCTGGCACAAAGTCAGCACTAGGTAAATGTTTATTGGATGCTGATTGAATTATCAAAGACTGACCACTATTTCATTTGCCGGCCTGTATTCCTAGCTAAGCACTTCTTCCCCTTCTTGTGACTTTCCTCCCCACCATCTCTGTCCAAGGGTGTAAGCATATACTCAGCAAACAGTGGAGGCAAAAACAGACATTTCTATGTCTAGGGTTTCCTGTGTCCTGGAAACATGAATAAGAAGGAGGAATAGAGGGGATGGCTGTAACACTGCTTACCCCGCCTCTATTTCTTGCAGCAAGGGAAGAATTGACATTCACTGGGGAACTTACTTTGTGCCAGATGCTGTGACTGACATGCTCCAGATGTGATCTCATTTCATCCTGACAACTCTGAGAGAAAGAGGTTATCCTCCCCATCTTATAGGTGAGAAAATAAAAGTTCAAAATGAAATTATTTGCCAAAGTTCTCACAGTCAAGGGTGTCTGTCTCCCATACAACCATGGCCAACTGATTTTTGATAAGAGTCCCAGGATCACTCATTGAGAAACGAATAGTTTCTTCAACAAATGGTCCTGGGACAACTGGATATCCACGTGCAAAAGAATGAAGTTGGATCCCAATCTTACACCAAATGCAAAAAGTAACTCAAAATGGATCAACTTCCTAAATGTAAAAGATAAAACCATAAAACACCTAGAAGAAAACACAGAGGTAATCTTTGTGACCTTGGATTTGGCAAATGGATTCTTAGATGTGACACCAAAAAAAACAACAAAAGAAAAAATAGATAAATTGGACTTCATCAAAAGTAAAAATTTTTGCACATCAAAGGACATTATGAAGATAGTGAAAAGAAAACCTACAGAATGGGAGAAAATATTTGCACATAATATACCTGATAAGGGTCTAGTATCCAGAATATATAAAGAACTCCTACAACTCAACAACAAAAACAACCCAATCAAAATGGGCAAAGGACTTGAATAGCATTTCTCCAAAGAAGATATACACGTGGCCAACAAGTACACGAAAAGATGCTCAACATTATAGTCATTAGGGAAATGCAAATCAAAACCACGAGATACCACTTCACACCCATTAAGATGGCTATCAGTTTAAAGAAAACCACAGAAAATAACAAATGTTAGCAAGAATGTGGAGAAATTGGAACCCTCAAACAGTGCTGTGGGAAATCAGCCATTGTGGAAAACAGTTTGACAGTTCCTCAAAAAGTTAAACATAGAATTGCCGTATGACGCAGCAATTCCACTCCCAGGTATATACGCAAAAGAGCATTGTTGTGGAAACAATCCAAATGTTCGTCAGTGGATGAATAGATAAACAAATTGTGGTATATATTCATACAATGGAATATTATTCAGCCATAAAAAAGGGATGGAGTACTGATACATGCTACAACATGGATGGACCTCAAAAATATTATGCTAAGTGAAAGAAGCTAGATAAAAAGGTCGCATATTGTATGGTTCCACTTATAGGAAATACCCAAAATAGGGAAGTCTACAGACACAGAAAGCAGATTGGTGGTTGACAGAGGTGGGGGAAGGACCAATGGGGAGTATCCGCTTAGTGGGTATAGTTTTCCTTTTGAGATAATGAAAATGTTTTGGAACTGGACAGGGGTGGTGGTTGCATAACATTGTGAATGTACGAAATGCCACTGATTTGTTCACTTTTAAGTGGTGAACTTTATGTTATGTGAATTTCACGGCAATAAAAATTTCTTTAATTTAATTAAAATTAAAAAGATTATCTGCCTGAGTCCAAAGCCTGGGCTTCCTTCACTGCATTTCAGGGCTTTCATTGGGGGCAGTCCATAAAATGGCTTCCATAATGGTCGTGGCTCTGGTGCTGTCAGGCTGAGGGACATGAGCAAGTCACCATCCCTGGTTCCTCGATATACACCTGCCAAACAAAGACGGTAGTACCTGACCCACCAGGGCTCCCGTGGAGACTCAATGAGAGGGTGGAAAAATATAAAATCAACCAGAAAATGAGAAGTGATGATGATGATTAACGAAATACCCAACTTACTTTTCCTACCATCTAGAATTCATCTTATAAGTTGAAGATGCTCTTTTAAAAACAAAACAAAATGAAAAAACCTGAAGAATCCCAGTATAGAGCACAGTCACAAAGGGCCAAAGAGGATGTTTTAGATAAAAATTCATATGCGACTAGAGAATAAGAACCGACTTAAACTAGGAATAGAAAGAAACTTTGTTACCTAGATAAGGGCATCGACAAAGACAAAAACGAAACCAACCCTACAGCTAACATCACTTGTTTAACTGCGCTTGGTGGGAGAGACTGCTTCCCCTAAGATCGAGGACAAGGTAGGGATGTCTGCTTTCACTATTCCTGTTCAGCGTCACACTGGAAGTCCTAGCACGTGCAGTAGGCACGAAAAAAAAGGCACACAGGTTGGAAAGAAAGAAGTAAAAGCTTCCATTGGCAGGCAACAAGATCATCTGTGTGGAAAATCCCATGGAACCTACCCACCCCCCCAAAAAAAAGCTCCTAGAACTAATAAATGAGTTTATCTAGGTTGCAGGATGTAAGGTTAATATACAAAAATCCACTGTATTTATGTACTAGCAATAAACAAATAGAAACAAAGTTTTTAAAATACCGTTTACAATAGCAGTGGAAAATGATACAGTTAGATATTAAGCTAACAAAATATGTGCAGAATCTGTACGCTTAAAACCACAAAACTCTGATGAAAGAAATCAAAGAAGATGCAAATAAATGAAGAAGCATATTGCGTTCATGGTTTGGAAGACTGAATATTGTTAAGATGTCAGTTCTCCCCAAATTAATCTAAAGGGAGATTCAACATAACTTCCATCAAAATCCCAGCAGGATTTTCTACTAGAAATCAACAAGCTGATTCTAAAATTTCTTTGGAAAGGGAGAGGAACTGGAATAGCCAGAACAACTTTGGAAAAGAAGAACAAAAGTGGAGGACTCAGGCTTGATTCTAAAACTCACGGTAAAGCTCCTGTAATCAACACAGTGTGGTCTTGCCAAAGGATATACACAGAGATAGTGAAACAGAATATTCCATGTTCTAGGGAACCCACATACGGCCACATGCTTTTGTCAAAGCTACAAAAGCAATTCAGTGGAGAAAGGGCAGTCTTTTAACAAACAGTGCTGGAACAGATGCACACACGTATGCAAAACCATGGACCTCGACCTATCCTTCACACTCTGCAAAAATTAACTCAAAATGCATCAAAAGGCAAAGCTACAATTTCTCGAAGAAAACATAGAAAAAAATCTTTGTGATCTAGGGTTAGGTAAAAAGTGAATAGATATGATGCCAAAAGCACAATCCATAAAATTAAAAAAATACTAAATGGGACTTCATCAAAAATTTAAAATTCTTGCTCTGCAAAAGATATTGACTGTTAAAAGAATGAAAAGACAAGCCACAGACTGGGAGAATAAATATTTACAAATCATATATCCAACAATATAATATTTATGTCCTATAAGTATTATAATACATATATATTATATTTGATATATGATATACATATATATGTATGTATAATATATATGATACAATATCATATATCCAAAAATGACTTGTATTCAAAATATATAAAAAGCTCTTACAATTTAATAAAAAGAGAACAATCAAATTTCTAAATGGGCAAAAGATTTGAACAGATACTTCACCAAAGAAAATATGCAGATGTAGACTAAGCGCACGAAAATATGCTCAGCATCAGGGAATGCAAATTATAAGCATAATGAGAGACCACTACACACCTATTAGAATGGTCAAAATTAAAAATAAAATAAAAAACTGACAATATCAAATACTGACAAGGATGTGGAGCAACCGGAACGCTCAGACATTGCTGGTGGAACTGCAAAAAGGCAAAACCACTTTGGAAATCAGTTTGATAATTTCTTATAAAGTTAAACATAATACTTACCATACAACCCATACGAGCCAGCAATCCCACTCCCAATATTTATCCAAGTGAACTGAAAACCTACATTTACACAAAAACCTGTACATGAAGATTTTTGGCAGCTTCATTTGTAATCCTCAAAAATGGGAAACCAAATGTCCCTCAACTGCAGAAAGAGTAAAGTGTGGTAAATCCACAGAATGGAATGCTACTCAGTAATAATATGGAATAAACTATTGATATACATAACAACATGGATGAATCTCACGTGCCCTGTGCTCAGTAAAAGCAGCCAGTCTCAGAAGTCTACGTTCTGCATGATTCCATCATGTGGCATTCTGGGAAAGGCGAAGCTGTAAAGATCAGCGGTTCCAGGAGTTAAGGACTGGGACAGATACGACTAGGAAGGAAGGAGGGAATTTGCGGGAGGAGGGGCAGTGGTACAACTGTTCCGTATCCTGACGGTGTGGAGTGTACATGACTCTACACACTTGTCAAAACTTAGAGATCTGTACTCTGTGAATTTTACTGTATGCAAATTGAAAACAAACAAGAGTCAATGTGATTATTCCTGAAAGTTGAGTCTCTTCTGAATGAAGCTCCAGGTTAATGAGACACTCTCTAGAAATACAAACTGTTAGATGGCTTGAGAAGCCAGATTCTACTAAACGAATTTCCTCTCCCTCTGCTTCTTCTTTCTCCCCTCCTCATCCTGTGTTTTCTCTTACACAATGCTGATACCACCAGGCTGGGATCCTAGGAGTCATCCTAAGGCTACTTTCTCTCCCTCCACCCATATTCAGAAACTAAGGCCTGTGATTCCTGCCTCCTAAGTACCTTCTGTAACTGCCCCTTCTCTCTATCTCCACAGTTGTGGCTTGTCGTCAGGCCTCAGCATTTCTAGCCTGAATCACTGGACCAGCTTCCGGGCTGGGTGTCCCTGCCTCCAGCCCGGCCCCTCCAATCCATCCTACTCCTGGCAGCCAGAATGGTCTTCCTAAATCACTGAGCCAACCATGTTGCTCCCCCAGCTTAAAGCCTTCTCAGTGCCCCTGGCTCTTTGGGGCCAGGAATTGTTTTATTTGTTACTGTAGCCCTAGCACCGAGCACAGTGCCTGGTGCCTATTCACTCAGTGAAGGATGGTTAATAAATGCCTAAGTTCATAAACTGGATGATGGAGTGACTGAAGGACGTGCAGGCCCTCTAGAAACTCAGAGAGGTCAGAAGAGAATGGCTAAGAGTGCAGGGAGGAAGCACCAAGATTCGTATCCTGGAGCACCCTCCATCCTCATCCAACAATACTGAGCACCTACCACGCGCCGGGTGCTGTCCTAGGTGTCAGGGACTCCTGGAGCCTCCGACTGGTGGCAGACACAGGATATTCACCTCATCGTACAAATGCGTGCATACTCACCAACAGTGACAAGGCCCTGAAGGAGGAATGTCCACGCTGTGAGAAGACATGGAGTGGGGAGGGGGTCGGAGGCTTACGAGAGTCTAAAGGGTCGAGGAAGGCTTCCCTGAGGAGGTGATGATTACACCAGAATCTAAGAGAATAAGTTACTGGTTGCAGAGCTGAGGAAGAGCTGTCCAAGCCAGATGGAGAAGAACATGCGAAAGTCTTGAGACTAGAGGAACTAAGACCCCTTCCAGCTGGCAAAGAAGGGCATGTGTCTGGAGCAGCGGAGCGAGGAGCCAGGGCACCACATGAGATGGGGGAAGGGAAAGGCCTGGATCCAGTCAGTGAAGGATTTCAGGCTGGAGACTGGCATGATCAGATCTGTTCTGAAAATATCCTTCTAGCTGTTGTGAGGAAAATAGATTGAGAAAAGGCCAGAGTGGACGCTGGAAGAATAGTCAGAAGTCCGGAAGAGAGATGCCAAGGAGCCAGGGGTTGGTGGAGACGAGGAGAAGGGGCTGGAATGCAGCTTTACTTAGGAAGTACACTTGACAAGCTTGGGGGATGGGAGGGAAGGGAACGGAGTGGCCGGGTGTTTGGAAGAACAGCAGTTTTAGAGTTTGGAACTTCCCCTGGGTGGCCCGAGGCATCCTTCATCCTTAATACTGGTTTCTGGAAGCAAAGATGCCACAATTACCAGGCCACTAAGTTATACCCTTTGCTCACTCTCATTGCTATGCAGCTGCTTTTCCATAGAAACTTTAGTTGGTTTTCAGCATGGCTCTGTATTTGTAGAGAAACAGAATCGGACTTAATATAAAATGCACATCAAATGCTGCTAATGAGGACAGTAAGACTTGACAGCTTGAAAAGATCTGAGGCACAGTATCAGTTATCCATATAGGAGAAGGACCTGTGATTTTCAGCAGCACAGAACACCATGCCCTGTGGCAGGTTCTTCTACATAAGTTACTGCAGATGACACTACACATATACGTTCAGTACAGACAACAACCCTATGAAGGAGGTGGTACTGTCTCCCACTACAGATGAGGAAAAGGAAGCCCAAATAAGTTAAGTGATTTGCCCCAGGTCTCAGCTAGCAAGGGGCCGATTCAGGCCCAGCCCTGCGTCTGCTTGACCCTAAACATCATGATCTTCCATTGTGTCACCATGTCTCATCTCCAACTGGACTGGAACATTCTCTGTTGCCTGATGGTTCCTTTCCTTTCATCTAGAATACCTTCATGGCTGATGACTCTCCCCGGGACCCATCCAGATCTCCAGGGCTCACCGCAAATGGCCCCTTCACCACACACGGCCCCTCGCAGAGCACTGCCTTTCTGCCTTAATATGTATGCATCTGTGTCCTGTTGTATTCCCAATAGTAAACTGCAGACCCCTTGAACGCACAGACTTCCCGTGTGTGTGGGAGATAAGCAGAAGCGTGTGGATTCGAACACATGTACTACACTGATTGAACAGGTCAAAAAATTGATGAGAGGCTACAACAAATGTATATATGGAGCAAGAAATGGGATAATTCATTATACATTTTTATTAAAAAATTTTTATGTAAAATAACAAATTCATCCAGTACACACTAGTATTATGTAATTCATAAGCTTTTTTCCAAGCATATACTGAAATCATCTATACTTATATGCAGAAAGCATTCTGAAAAAGAGAAGGAACTGTATTCATGAATAAGTTTCAAATGAATCAATTAGAAAAATCAATTTGAAAGACATTTGATAGACATCTTCTTGCTACTCTTTTCCTCAGACTTATCCCTTTTATGAACACTACACTCACCTTACTATAGGACAAACTCAAAATCCATGCAATGTTACAGTTAGAAGGGAACTTAAAAACCAATTCATTTGTTTTGCAGTTGAAACAGTTTAGTGATGGAATCTTAGCTCAAAGTCACATGGATAGAGACTGCCAGAGGTAAGTGTGAACTCATTTCTTCCAAAATCAAACTCCAGAGTGTGGAGAAGAGACTGCAGGTCGCCTACCTTAACATTCATTCAGAGCCCCAGTAACAAAACGCCCATTTTATTTAGGGGTTACACGTAACCTCTAAAATACATTTCCCAGACTTCCTTGCAGCGAGATGTGTCCATGTGACTACACTTCAGCCAATGAGATGCAAAGGTAATTGTGTAGACTCTAAGGGAGTCTCCGTAAAAGGGAAAGGGTACACCATTCTCCCTTCTCTTCTTCCTTCTTGTTGCCTGGAATGCAGATATGATGGCTGTAGTTCTAGCAGCCATGTGGGACCATGAGGATGAAGACATCTTGGGGCTAGTTAAGCAGAGAGCTAAAATAAGCCTGAATCCCTGATATCCTCAGGAAGTCACCCTGAGACAGCCTATTTTGGATCTTCTTTTACGTGAAAAAAAAAAAATTCTGTGTTACTTAAGCCACCATTATTTTGAGTTTTTCAGTTATATGCAGCCAGATTTAATTAACCCATCTCACTTGCCCCCTTATAAACCCATCCCTCTTCCAGCTCAGTAAATGGCAATTTCATTCTACCAAGTGCTCGGGCCAAAACCCCCAAGTCAATATTAACGACTTGTTTTCTTTCACACCCCACAACCATTCCACCGGCAATTCTTGTCACCTCCATCTTCAGCACAGCCTCGGCCTTGCCTGCTCCTCATCGCCTTCGCTGCCATCACTCCCATCACTCCAGGTCCGGTCACCATTCTCTGTCACCTGCTTACAGCAGTAGCCTAAGTGCTTCCTCTGCTTTCATTCTTACCTGCCACCCCTCTCCCCAGTCTGTTTTCCACAGAACAGCCAGATTTAATTTTTTAAAACATAAGTAGGCCGTTATTCAGAAATTTCCAACGGCTGCCCTGACTCAGAGTTAGAGCAAAGTCCTTACCGTCGCCTACCAGATCCGGTCCCGCTGCGTCTCTGCCCTCACCCACCCTCCCCTTCCCAGCCATGCCCAGCCCCTCTGCCCTCCTTGCTACCCTTGAACTTACCAGGCATGCTCCGGTCTCGGGGTCCTTCTGCTTTCTGTAACTCTTCCCCCAAGAATCCACATATTCTCTCTTACCTCCTTCAGGCCTCTGGCCAAATATCACTTCATCGGGGGGCCTGACCGCCCTATCTAGAGTCCCACCCCACTACCTTCCGTCCACTCGTTCTTCAGAATACTCACCACCCCGGGACGTTTGCTTATATTCATTGTCGCTCTCCCCCCACCAGAGCCATGGTTTTGCTACTCTGAGCTACTTGCTCCCCCTGGGAAGACTTGTTGAATATTTGTTGACAACAAAAATAAGCCAGCTCCATCTTATTAGTTAATTAAGATGATATAAAATAATGTAAAGTAATATAGTTTTCTGTTCTAATAATAATAATTATAGTTAATTGCAACTACAAAACATTTCAAAATTTGAAAGAATGATGCGCAGCACAGGCCAATGTGTGGGACTGACTCCAGAACCAAATGTCCTTTTACAGCAGCCCAGAAGACACCAGGCCTTCTCTTCCAGTTCTCACATGACGTCCTCAGTGAGAACAGGGGTCAGACTGACCAGGCACTAGCCGGAGATGAACACAGCTGTCCTCTCGTAACTCTCCAGCTTTATGGAAAATCCTGGTGATTTATTCATGATTAAAACGTGAATAAATAAAAACCCACTAAAACAGATTTATCTTTTCATTCACAGTCTATTTCTTGTCAAAGTTTTCTGTTGGACTTTTAAATCGAAATAAGAAATCTTTTTAGTAAACGTTACTAACTAGGTCTTAAGCTTGAGATATTTCTGGAGATAATGTATCACTAATATTTGTTTTCCTGTGGAGAAGGAGCAAAGCCTGACAGAACATCACAGTTCCCATTTTCAAAGACCAAGAAGTAAAGTCTAGCTTCTTCCAGAAAATAGGCCGAGATTTGCGAAGAAAGAAAAGTAAGGTTTTGCTTCAAAACTACATACTCCTCTCACGCATTCTTGGTGACTGTTGCTTCAAGTTGCTAAAATATTTCTTCTTTGGGAAAAAAGTACAGCTCCCGAGAAAATCAGGAGTCTGGCTTTGAGGACAGATGGCCCTGCATCTGAACCCCTTCTCCACTAGTTGTGTGTCCGTAGGCAAATCATCTCACTTCTGCTCGCCCAGGCTCCTCGTCCAGAAAACTAAGGGAAACTTCACAACAGCCCTGGAAGACGGCCGGCCGTGAAGGATGATGGTGGAGTGGGGAGCACAGAGCCCAGTCCCTAGACGTGCCTATAACGGTAGCTGTTAGCCCTCCATGGGCAACTCTCAACAGACGCCCACTCAAGCCATCAGCACCCTTAAATGTAATAAATTAAAATTTTGATTTTTTTAAAGAACATTTGGAAAATACAGAAAAGTGTGAATAAAAAGTCTCCCACCAGGATTATTTTATTCAACCTCCCCAAACAAAAGAGAAGTGGTGTGGACTGTAGACAATTTTTCTCCCAACAACTTTGAAACAGTGACCTCTGCTGGCCAGTAGCACGCAAGCGCTTTCCAACCAACTCGCACGATTGAGCAAGGGCTGAGTCAGCCAGGCTTGGTCCCTGTGCCTGGAACAAAAATCAGGTGTTGCATTACAAGAGACAGAAATCGTCACAAGGGTTACCACGATGTAATTGGGATGTTAACAAAATTAAAGGCTGGCCTTTCCATTTGCTCATCCGCCCAGAAGATTCTTTTTTTCAAACCCCATGGTGTCCTATTTTTAAAATGTCATAATTGCATGCAAATGTTACAGCTGAAAAACAACGCAAGGGGCATTAAAAATCAATCTTCCATGTAAGCCTCAGATTTTCCAGCATGAAGATCCAAAAGCAGAAGTGGTGACAAATGTGTGGAAAACAGAGTGAAAAAGTCAGGATGCATCATTAAGAATATTACAACAAAAGGAGGAAAAAAATCTTTGGGAACACATGTCTGATTCAGCTGGGGTAAACAGCCAGCTAGAAAGAAGGCTTTACACAGCCCTGCAAACCTCTTACAGATATGACCCAGAAATCCTGTCAGGGAGCACTCACAGCTCTTTTCTTCAGGCAGAAATATGCTCGAGGGAAGAGGCTGCTCGAGTCTATTGGCTGGCTATTTAGACACAAAACACATTCCCACCTCTTAAGGTGTGAAATAAAACAGAGGTTACAAACTAGCAGCCATAGGGTGGTGTAGTTTGCTTTGGCACTCACTGTATTTTGCTTTTAATTAATTAGTTTCCAACACTTTAAAAATGGAAATTTCACATCAAAATCTGAATTTCTGCCTTCTTATAAGCAAATGGGGAGATCTAGACATACCAGGCAAGCATTCTCCCACAGCACCATCAGCAGAGGGCCACGCAGCCGCAGCAGCCATCCCTTTAGTTGGGCTGTGTGCTCGCCAGTTTGCTGTGTTCCCATGCTGCTGGCCTCACACATCACATCACCTGCCTGGCTTTTGTAACACTAAGTCTGAGACCCTGAGTTTCTAAAAACCCTAAGGCACTGATGATAAACTGAATTCAGTTCAAACAAATACCAATAGTGTGAAACCTACTTTTTGGTTTTTTTTTTTTGAGGAAGATTAGCCCTGAGCTAACTACTGCCAATCCTCCTCTTTGCGCTGAGCAAGTCTGGCCCTGAGCTAATATCTGTGCCCATCTTCCTCTGCTTTCTATGTGGGACGCCTACCACAGCATGGTTTGCCAAGCACTGCCATGTCTGCACCCGGGATCCGAACCAGGGAACCCGAGGCCACCGAAGCAGAACGTGCACACTTAACCGCTGCGCCACCAGGCCGGCCCCATGCAACCTACTTTAATAGGCACTGGGGATACAAAGAATAAGAAATGATCTCTGAACCCAAGAACTCATAGATCACGGTTTCCAGTAAGAGCAAGTAAACTGGTAATTCATTACACGTGCACTGAAAAGATATAGAAGTGGTAAAGACTACACTAAATTCACTTTCTAGCTTTTTGAGATGATCCTCAGCTCAGTGATGTTCAGCCTTTCTTCTTTTCATTATAATATATGCATTTAAGGGTATAAATTTCCCTCTAGGCATGACGTTAGCTATATCTAACAAATTTCAGTGTGTATTTTTATTATCACTCCTTTAAAAATATTTTTCTAATTTCCACCTATGTGATTTCTTCTTTGACCTGTGGGTGATTTTAAAGTGTATTTTTTAATTTCCAAACATACGAAATGTCCTAATTATAATTTTTAATTGATCTCTATCCTAATGGCTTAACAGCCAAATATATTCTAAATGATTTTAATCCTTTGAAATTTGTTGAGACTTGCTTTATGGACCAACATGTTGTGAGATTTGCAAATGTTCACCGTGAGCTTGAAGAGAACGCATGTTCTTCAGTTGTTAGGTGCAGTGTTCCATGTGTGTCCATTTAGGTCAAGTTTGCTGATTATGTCATTCAACTATTCTACATCCTTACTGATTTCTAAAATCTACCTGTTCTATCAGTCACTGAGAGGTGTGTAAAATGTCTTGTTATAATTGTGGATTTGTCTCTTTCTCCTTGTAAGTGGTTGTGTCAGTTTTTAAGTATTTTTTATTAACATATAACATACATAAAGTATATAAATCTTACATATACCATTCAATGAATTTTTATATGTATGCACCCACATAATTCAAATCAAGATACAGAACATTTCTAGCACCTCAAGTGTCCTCATGCTCTTCCAAGTCAATATGCTGCCCCTCTTTCCATTACCACTATTCTGACTGAGAGTGCTAACATTTTTACCTGTTTTTGAAATGCATACAATGCAATCATGCAGTATGTATTCCTTTGTGTCTGGCGTCTTCTGCTTAATATTATGTCTGAGCTTCATTCAAGTTGTTACACGTAGTAGTAGTTCATTCTTTTGACTGCTATGCAAAATTACATTCTAAAAGTACAGCACAATTCATTTATCCATTCTACTACTGATGGACACTTGAAATGTCTCCAACTTAGGGCCATCGTCAAAAATCCTGCTGTAAGCATCCTGCAAACGTGACTTTTGGTGGGCACATGCACTCACTTTTCTGAGCACATACAATTAGTGAATCGATAGGTTCTATAGTAGACACTATCTTTAGTGGCTTTGTCCATTTGTTCACTCCTTCCAGCAATTATGAGTTTTAGTTGCTCCACATCAACACCTGTCATTGTCAGTCTTTTTCTTTTCAGTCCTTCTGATGGGTGTGTGGTGGTATCTCAGCGTATTTCCCTCAACTAAAGGTACCGAATACCTATCTTCTCTTATAAACCATCTGAATACCCTCCTTTTGAAGTACCCGTTCATCTTTGCCCATATTGTTTTAATGTAGTTGGAGGCTATGTTATTAGGTGCGTTAATATTTAGAACTGTATCTTTCTCACAAATTGAATCTTTTGTTATTTGGAAGTGCCCCCCTTTCTCTCTGGTAAGGGCTTTTTGCCTTAAAGTATATTGTGTCAAAAATTAATACAACTATACCTGCTTTCTTTTCGTGTTTGCACATTTCTTTCCTCTCTTTTCCTTATCAACACATCTATCCTGTGTTTTAGATGTTGCTCTTGTTCACAGCAAACAGTTGGATTTTGTTTTTTATCTAGTTTGATGGGATCTTTGCTTTTTGATCGGAACATTTGGTCCACGTACATTTACTGTAATTCCTGATATATCTGAGTTTAAACCTACATCTAACTATGTGCATTTTCTTTGTCCTGCCTATTCCAGATTTCTTTTCCCCTCCTACTTTCTTTTAGATTATTTTTTGTTATTCCATTTTTTCCCTGTCTTAGTTTAAAACTTTTACTACTCTTTTATGATTATCCTTAAGAGACAATGCACATCTTTAATTTAGTAAAGTCTACTGTTGATACTTTTACTCTCTTCCCAGACAATGTAAAGACCATAGGATATTTCAACTCCCAAATACTCTGACTTATATGCCTTTGTGTGGGTACTCCAATTCTCTACATATTTAAAATCCCATCAGAGGGGCCGGCCCGTGGCCGAGTGGTTAAGTTTGCACGCTCCACTTTGGCGGCCCAGGGTTTTGCCGATTCGGATCCTGGGCACCGACATGGCACCGCTCATTAGGTCATGTTGAGGGGGCGTCCCACACAGCACAACCAGTCCCTAGACGTGCCAGAGACACTCACAACTAGAATATACAACTATGTACCGGGGGTACTTTGGGGAGAAGAAGAAAAGAAAAAGAAGATTGGCAACAGGTATTAGCGCAGGCACCAATCTTAAAAAAAAAAAAAAATCCCATCATTGTTTCGTAAATCAGTATTCATATTTACCTTTTTTGTTGTTCTTAATTTCTTCCTGCTTCTATCCTTCCTTCTTCTTCCTGAAAATACTACCTTTATAAATTAAGTTCCTCTTACTATGATCTGTTGATGAAATTTCTCAGCTTTTGTTTGTCTGAAAATGTTATTATTTCCCCACCATGTTTGGAGATTAATGTTGGGTATGGAATTCTAAGTTAGTGAATTTCTTTCAGCACTTTAAAATTTCCAATCCATTGTCTTCAAGTGCTTTTGTTGAGAAGTTAGCTGTCTTATTGCTGCTCATTTGAAGGTGGTCTTTTTTCTCCTCTGGCTACTTTTAAGACTTTGTCTTTGGTTTTAGCCCTTTTAATATGAAGGTACCTCAGTGTGTATTCTTTTTATTTATCTGTTTAGGCTTCATAGAGCCTTTTCAATCTGTGGCTTGATGTCTCATCAATTTTAGAAAGTTCTTTGCTATCACATTTTTCAAACTGCTTCTGCTCCATTCGATCTCCAGTTCCTTCCAGGATTCCAATTCACTTAGAAACTTTCTCATTATAGTATCTGTGCCTTAATCCGTCTTCTCTATTTCAGTATTTTTGACTTTCCATGCTTTATTCTGGATAATTTCTTCTGACCTATTTTCCAAGTCACTTTTTAGCTATGTTTAATCTGCAGGTAAACCTATCCATTGACTGCTCATTTTAGTCAGTCTATTTTTCTGTCCTAGAATTTCTCTGTGGGTGTAGTTTCTACTACATATATATGTAGTTTCTAGTTCTCTAATGAATTAGAATTTCATTTTTTAATCTTATTGAACATAGTAATCATAATTATTTTTAAATCTCTAATAACTATTATTGAGAGCCCCTATGGGTCTATTGTATTGTCTTTTGCTTTGGTTGTTTTCATTCATGCTGTCTTGTCTCTTCCTGTGCCTGGTTACGTTTTTTTTTTTTTTTAAAGGTTTTATTTTATTATTATTATTTTTTTCCTTTTTCTCCCCAAAGCCCCCCAGTACATAGTTGTATATTCTTCGTTGTGGATCCTTCTAGTTGTGGTATGTGGGACGCTGCCTCAGCGTGGTCTGATGAGCAGTGTCATGTCCGCGCCCAGGATTTGAACCAACGAAACACTGGGCCACCTGCAGCGGAGCGCGCGAACTTAACCACTCGGCCACGGGGCCAGCCCCCTGGTTACTTTTAATTGTGTGCAGACACTGTATTTAAAAACTTATTTGTAGAAACAATTGAGGCCCAGGGTGTTGTTTTCCTCCAGAGAGGATTTATGACAGCCTCTCCCAGGACCCAGAAACACTGGCAAACAGAGACTACCGCAATTCAATGTAGTGAGGATTCTAACTCAACTACAGTTCGTGCACTCTACTTCCTCTTCACCCTTCCTTCTAGGGTGCTGCCCTTTGGGGTTCCACCCCAAAGCAAAGGGGATTATAAGCCCCTCTTTGCAGGCCATGAACCCCGAATCTTGGGCGGCTCTGGGAGCTCCCTTCACCCCACTCTATCCCAATCAACAAAGCTAAGTTCTCAGAAGCATGTTGGTACTGCATGACCTGGTCCCTGGAGCCTAATGAGACCTTCGAACACTCGATCCATTTAGGCTAATTTCTTTCAATCAGGAATTTGGTTGACATTCAGAAATAGCGGGTCAGCCTCTATTACACGTAAACTCAGGAGCTAGAGGGCAGATGGAGAGAGTGGTAGAAGGCCAGTAGGCAGGGAGACAGAATAGAGCACTGATGCACAAAGAAGCAGAGAAGAACCCTTTAGAGATCCTGAGAGCTTTCCAGGTTCTTCACATGGCCCAGAAGGAAATCTATCCTTGGGCTCACCCAGACTTTTCTGTGCCCTTAGGATCAACTCTCCTTTTTATGCTTAAGCTAGGCTGAGGTGGGGACTGTGTCCCTGCAACTAAGGCTCATAATGCAGTTAGGGAGGGACTAGCGTTTAATATTTTTTCAAGACTGTAGACCACTGTTACTAAGTTGAGAGATAAAAAGAATAAACCAGTCAAGAGTAAACGTATGTTCAAAAGACTGTCAAGGTAAAGACCTGTGATTTAGAGGTCACCTTCCAATGTTTCTCTGCCAGAGACATCCCACAGATCTTCCAGAACTACCTTACCACCAGGATCACTTAGAAGGCACACTCAAGGTAAGATGCGTGCGCAGGGAGAAGAGGAGCACTTGGGGGCAAGTAGAGCTACACAACTTCTGCAAAATAATGCCAGTGACAAAGAGGCAAACACCGGGACCTAAGGAGAGGCTGCTTTTCGTGCAGGCTAAGAATAGAACAGCTGCGCAACCAACGAGCACTGAGGCAGCAACAGCAAGACAGACAACAATTTTGTAAATAAGTAGAAAAAGTGTCTTTGTAAACAAGGATTGCCTCCATTGCTTCTCCCACACACGGCAGTGAGCTCTCTGAGGGCAAGGTCTGTGAGTCTGTACCATCAGTGCCTAGCGCAGGCCTGGTATACAGCGGGCTGAACGAGTGAATGGAAGAACTAACAGCATTTCACAAAGACAGTCTGCAACACCTTTTCTTAAACCCAAGGCTAGATGTTTCAGAATAAAGGAGTTTTCAGATTTTAGAACGGTAATACTGATGCGTGTTACATAATACTCCCATGGGGTCTGGGACAGCACCTCATAACCAAATATTCTACGGCAAGTCTAAGTACAGTCATACGACATGGAATAAATTAAGTTTACAAATGGCCTCACATCAGTTAAGGTCGGGCTTAGTTGCCAAACAAATTTTGTCAGCAAACTTACCAACTGAAAAAAACCTCTGGATTTCAGAATTATAAATAAAGTTCTGCTAAGGATGTAAACTCAAGTACCTAGAAAGGACTACCAATGTTCACTCTATTGGGAAACTCCTGTGAGTGCAGCTCAGTCCACGTGGAGTCCGTGGTTCAGTTACCTGCTGATGTGACACAGCTGAAGAAAATGACTTGTAAGACAGGTCAGAAGAAACTACCCAGAATAAAGCAGGGAAAGTCAAAAATATTACAGTACGGGAGACAGGTTAAGACCCAGATGAAACACCGAGAAAGCGTCTAACTGGAATCCTGGAAGAGGACGGAGCTCATAATCTACAAAGGGAAGCAGGTTTGTAATCAGTGAAATTACAATTCAATATGATATGGTCCAAAAAAAAAGGAATGACAAAGTATTGAAAAAACACAAGGAAATCTATCTGGGAGTATGTGGGAAGGCGAAGCTCATCGTGAAGAAAGGGAAGTTTGCCAAGACAGCAATTCAGACAAAGGAAATAACAGGAGCATGAGCAGACGATGGCGTGAAAGAGCTACTCCGCTCACATCACAGCTGCAACTTCAAGACAAGCAGATGAACACCCGAGGACTTCTCAGCATTCCTGCGTTACCTACGGGATCGAGCCGTTTTCTTCAAGCTTTCCAATAAATGAATCAGATGGAAAAACTCCACCTTATAGGAAATGATAGTTCATATGCTTCAGACACTCATCTGAGAGAACACATACAAGAAAATCCACTAGGGCAGTGGTTCTCAAAGTGTGCCCTCCTGACCAGCAGCATCAGCAGCATCTGGATACTCGTTAGAAACACAAATTCTTGGGCCCCACCCCAGACTTAGTGAATCAGAAAGTCTGGAGGTGGGGTCCAGTAATCTGTTTAAACAAGCTTTCCAAGTGACTCTGATGCATGCTAAGTTTGGTAACTCCTGATCTAAAATAAACCATTCTCGCAGTGTGATTCTCAGACCACTGCTTAGGATGTGTTACAAACGCCGGCTCTTGGGAACCAGTCCAGACCTCTGAAGCAGACTCTGCACTCTAACAAGCACTCCCTGTGAGTCTGAGGTTTCTCATCCCAAGTTTCAGTGCCACTGCCTGGATTACAAACTCCTCGAAGGGCCAGGACTGTCTCGTTCACAGTTAAATTTGTTTCTAATAGCCAGGCCACAACAGGCACTCAGCGCATATTCTGAGTGATTAGCGAGCTCTGCATTAATCTGCACACCACTACAGCAACTGCCAGGGCTGCTTAGGACCATGACGGAGAACTACAGGGGGTATGTGCTTATCTAGCCCACTTCCTACCCCTCAAAATAATGATTTTGCTTATTTAAAAATGGTGGTCAGTAGCTTGCTAAGAATACCTGGATTGTTAAGTGATGAATGAAAGCCACCTTTGTTTTAAAGAAAGATGACTGCAGACTGGGAGAGAAGAGGGCGCTGGGGGCCTTGGTACAGTACCTCAGCTACCTTGAGGTGAAGTTCTGAGTTACTTAAGTAAAGCTGACAGCCATAACTCTTACCCTGGGGGCACAGGATCCGTTTAGAAGCACTGTTCTGGCAGGAAAAGAAATCTCTATTAGGAGGCGGCTCTCAGCACCTGCATCCTTTGTTTAGCTGTGGAAGAAAGGCGGCCAAGACAACGAAGAAAGAGACTTTTAGAATTCAGGCTCCTCAGAGTTACCACTAAACACAGATCACCCCCAAATTAGTCCAGTTAGGGGCAAAAGCTTATTTCTCAAGAAGTTAAACCTTTTTGTGTTTTATAAACAACAACTCTAAGATGGAACTGAAATGGCCAAGGAAAGACACACATCAGAAATTAAATAATTGACTTCACAGATACACGTATTTCAATTAACAGTCCCATTTTGAAAAACTGTCGATTTTATTTTTCTACCCAATTCAGTGTCAGTGATATACAAAAGGATATAAATGGATTACCATATTTACAGGAAGACACACAAAACAACTACTGAGGAACAAATCCAGCAAACTAAGAAACAGCTGCTCATCCACGTCGCTCAACTGTACAAGGTTTACTCTAGGACCGTTTCCTAGTCCTCCAGGAAAGAAGTTATGTGGTTTACACCCTCCATAAGGGTCAAGCAAAGATTACAAGAGCTGACAGCATCATGTTTTGTCCTGACAGAGAAAAGCTTTTAAAGAACACTCTAATCTTCAGGCCAATGTTACAGCATCGGTGAGCTCATAGGCGGGATGTGACTTCATCACAGGAAAGGCTTCTCTCCTCTCGGCATTCCTAAGACCCCCTCCTTGGACACAGGAGAAGGAGCTCTCTGTAAGAACAGGTGATTGAGCCATACCACACCCCAAAAGACGCTGTGTAGATAAGCAACACACAGTGGGCAAAGGAACTGACTCCCTTATCTACTAAACACACAATCCAGATGTGGGGAGGCATTTTCCAAATCTCTACCAGGCAGACATTATGTGACCTGTATTTGGTACACAGTTCATTCTCTTGAGAGAAAATAGGGACGAACACCTCAGAAATCTTCACATTGCTCATCAAACATACCTTTGCCCCAAGTATATGGGAAATGCAAAAACTTAAACCTAGCCAGACACTGTATCCAAGTAAATCAAAGTTTAAAGGGTCATCCCATCATCAGTCTCAGGAATCCAATGGGCTAAATACCACAATTCTTCTTTAATGGAAGCAGAAGGTTAAGAATCCTTTTCCCTCAGAGAATGGAATACAAAAAGCTCAATGGCTTTAAAACATGGAACTCAACAGTTCTCAGCCAACCCAGCCACAATCTTCTGGTCATCTGTAAGTAACCACATTCAAAATTCAACTTTCATATGCAAAAAAGAGACCCACTCCACTTCAGACACATACACAGAAAAGCAATGGCAACAGCCTAAATGCTCCAAACACTTGACAACTGGGGAACTGTCTCATAAAGACACTTTAAAGGCCAGCAGGATTCACTTAAAATTTGGCATGTGCTGGTTGAAGGGGCAACAAATAAAGGGAATAAAGACATAATACATAAGCAATCAGACAATGGCAGACATATATACCACATTAAAGATTCATATACAACACTGTGCTTGACTTTAAAGAAAACATTTCAGGACACTAGAGGGAAAAGATAATAGGAAAAGAACTCCAAGGGAGCATTTCAGTCCAAGCTAGTCCAGTGAATATCCACCAGCAGGACTGAGCATCTTTCATCTGCAAAGAAGCTGATCCAATAAATTAGAAAATCCCCATGCTCAGTGTGGGACAGACAACGCAACCAAGCACAGCGACCCCTGAAGTTCTGGTTTCACTAGCTATTCGATGACTGAGTTGTCTCTGGCTTAAAGATTTTCCTAATATATTTTAATTAGCCAGTTAACACAAAAAAAGCTGCTCCTCTGTGAAAGTCTGTGAAAACAAACTTTGCAAAATAATCTGATCTAATGAAGATGCAGAGTGGGGAAAAAGGGAAAGTCTCCTGCTTTTTCTTGCAAAACCTCTTCTCTCACTTGAAAAGCTCTGCAAATCACTTAATGTTTTGTTCCAGAAAAAGAAAGCAAAACTAGTTGGGAAAATACGCATACACTTACTGTTTACTAGCATGATGCGAAATAAATTCATAGATGTCAGTCAATCGTCTTTCAAAAACCAAATGTGCTTGTTTAATCTTGTAACTTAAGAACTGAATTTTTGCACATTCCTTTATATAGAGTTGGCATTCTGTAAATTGAGACCTTTTTTGGACAATCATGCAAATTTAATTTGTCCCTGGAAACAAAAGCACAACCTAACAGATTAACAAAACATGTGCTTTAGACAATATTTTTTCTGTGAATTTTTCTCCACTGTTACCATTTTTATACTTCAGTCAACAGAAACTACTCTTAAAAAGTTTATGTATTGCGAGTTTCCAAAGAGCTAACCTCTCAGAATGATTAGGAAGGAAGACGGGATCAAGTCAACCCGGTTTTACCTTCTGAACTGGCTCTACTCCTCTCAAAAGTAAATTCTAAAAATTGTCTAGTTATTCTTATTAATCTATATAAGCTAGAGACAAGTCCACTGCCACAGATGCTTCTGTAAAATTTAATAAAGATTTTATTATACCACACATACAAAAAGCAATCGGTACAGAAAAGGCAGTTTTTAGTTATTCCGTTGAGAATTTCTTCCCATGATTTCTCCCATTAAAGTATAGTTTTCAAAGCAACCACCACGACAAAGGAAGCATCTAATTAGTCCATTTTCTTCTGATGCAAGAATGCTGAACATTTACCGTCCCATCTGTAGTTGTATCAGCAGTGTAATGAACACAGTTTATATTACTTAACTATTCTTTGAACTCCAAGAACTGTTGAAGTCTTTTCTGATGTTCTGCAGATGCTTGCACAGCACTAAATGAAACATAAATTCAAAGCATAAGCTTTATTTTACATTAAGCATATTAAGTGAACCACAGAGCAGAGAGTCAATATTTTTCAAAACAATTAAAAATGATTAGAAATCTTCACTTATTTAGTACTTCTGAAAAAGCTGGATGAAAACCCTCCTTAATCTAATGAGGAGGAGGACTTGCATCCAGTAATGGCATGCTTCTACCTTCTAAAGACCAAAACAAATTAAGACTGACAAGGGAAGGCATCGATTCTAACCTGCTCTCCTACGGAACCTGCTGTGCAGAGTTCCAGGCCTTGCAGTAGGTTTTCTGGATTTTATTACTTTATTTAAACCAGATTCCAACATTATCTTTGAGTTGTGGAGTATTTGAATTGCCTTTAATATAAAATCCTTTAAACTAAAATGTTTGGTTAAAACATAATAGACGCCACTAATCGTTTTCAAAGGTAACAGCTTGGTGGTTTAGATTTACTTTTCCCTTTGAACATAAGTTATGTCTTGGATGGGGAAACTGAGTTCTCTCCCCACCCTAACCCCTACAAAAAAAACACATCACCTTGACAAAACTCAGGCTGAAACTAGTGTACAACTTCCTTTTAAACTTTTGTGCAAAAATTAAACACAATGAAAGATTCTGGTTTTCTAGTTGTTGAACAGTAATATATCATTACTGAGTCATAAAATTCCAGGTTACTGAAGGTCAGTAACTTTTAAAAGCGCCAAAAGAGTCTTATCACGATAATTTTGCTGCAAATCATCCTAAAATGCCTTATACATCTTACACATACACATCTCTGCTTTCTTAAAGCGTGCAGCTGCCTCTAACGGAACCATTTCAAGCATTTTCCCCGTGCAGATTCCCTCGAGGCGCGGCGAGGCTGTCGTCGCTAAGTAACCGGCTCTGGACTCTCAAACACCAGGTCTGCAGCTCTTCTCAGGCCTCTTCCCTCTGCTAGCAGGCAGTGAACTATCCCTTACTGTCGTCATACTCCTCACTCTAACAGTACTCTCTTCCCCTCAGAGTTTAATGTTATAGGCTGGAAAACCAGTGAACCCAATTTGCCTAAATTAAGAGTAAACAGGTGCTAAACAAGTGTCTCCAATGAGTAACTGGCCTGCGTTAATCTTCCCGCCTCAAGAGTTTACTTCACCTACATCTGGTTCTCAAAGGCAGAGCTTTGGGGAATGAATAAATTAGGTATTATACAGTGATAACAGTTGTTGCCACAACAATATAAAAGGCACAGAGGGCAGGCTTTACATATGTATGACCCCATTTTACATCTATTAACAGCAAATGGAACAAAGTGGGATGGATAACATCCCCTTTTCACAGGCGGGTAAAGAGTATCAGTAAGATCCAGAGGTCAGGGGAGACGGCAGTCTGCTGGTTAACAGAGGACAGACACTGTCAACAGAACTCTAGGGTCAGAGAGACTGGAGTCTGGAGTCTGGTTCTGCAACTTAGTACGTGCATAGTCTTGGGCAAGTTACTTCAATCATTAGCTAACTTGCCCACAACCACAGATAGTCCAGTGATGTAACCAGACACAAATCTAAATGTTTGAACTCCAAATCTGCTATTTTTTCCACCATACCAATCTATCCTATTTTTTTTACAAAATAGTCTCTACTGACCTCATCAGTTTTAGTGCATATACAAAACATGGCTCTTCTCATATTTTGTCAGTCATCTACCTCCCTTTCTTACCTAAGAAATCTTTCTTTTCCCCTTTCTCTCCATTTTTGCTCTCTCATCAATATACATCATATCTAGTTCACTCTCTACATTCATCAAGTGTTTTCTGAGAGTGTCTACATGGCACTTTACATTTAGAGGCGATCTAGTGTTGTACAGGGAAAGAAGGTGGAATTTTAAGAGCAAGAAAGACCTGATTTCAGGCTCATGTTCTAATACTCACTAGATTGTGCTATTAGACAAGTTCTTAACTTCTTTAAGCCTCAGTTTCCATATCTGTACAATTAAGATAACCTCTACACCTCACAGGCTCTTTGAGAAGAGTAAATGAAAAAAACATAAAACGTGCTAAGTGCATCGTTTAGAACAGCACCGTCCAATAGAACTCTCTGAAACGACGGAAATGTTTTATACCTAAGCTGTCCAATCCAGTGGCCACTAGCCATATGTAGTTACTGAGGACTTGAAACAGGGCCAACATGACTGACAAACTGGATTTTTAATTTTACTTAACTTTAATTAATTTAAATTTAAATAGCCATGCATGGCTATCCTACTGGAGAGTGCAGATCAAAAAGGCACTCAATAAATAGTTATTTTTGTTTGTTTTTAAACAAGTAAATAAAACCTCTTAAGGATAGAGGATTATCCACAGCTCTTTTGTATTCCCACACAGAACCAAAGTGTTCCCTTTAAAAAATTGCTACTGCTGCTGCCTAGTGTTACCGAAGTAAAAGGAAATACACCACCTGTCTTTAAAAGCAGGTGGTATGAGAAAGTTCTAAACTATTTATTGACTGTATACAGAAAAGGCAGGGCAAGCGCTCATGTCTTCTAAAGTACATTTGTAATTATGATAAACATAGTCTAGTTGACGAACTAATATCCCTTATCCTGCCCAGCCAGACGACTTCATGAGAAGAAAGCAGTGACATCAAGGAAACCAAATACAAACAGGTTTGGCGTTTGTGATTTCCTTTTAGGTTCATTTCTCAAGGTGCCGTGATCTGTCATTGTTTTTCCAGCATAATTCACAAAGCACCAAGGACTCATTCATGGAATACTCTGCCTACCCTAAGTCTTGGTTTGCTGACCAAGATGTAATAAGATAATTATTTTTAATATGCTTTTCTGGCAAGGTACTTGGTTTTTTGCCTTTTTTCTCCATTAATGTTTTGGTCATTAAAAAATATATATATAATTACATTTGCTGCTTTTATAATTTTTTATCCTCTTTTTTGTCCGCTTAAAAGAATGCCCCAAACCTTATTTGATAGGCTAAATTTTAAAATATAAATATTAAGTCTAAATCCAAGCCGTTCATTTCCAACAGGAATCATGAAGTCCTCAAAAGAAGACTTTCAACATGTGAGCCTTTCTAATTCTCCTACCTATTTCTCAGGGGGACTCCTGCAAGTGAATTATTATAATGGATCAAAACAGGTACTTACTTGAGATGTTCACCAAATGTAGTAGTTATTCGATAGATGGCAGTTTTTAGTGAGGCTCTAAATGCAAATCTCAATGTTTTGTAAGAGGTGTCCACAAGGCTTCCTGAGATCCGAGGTGGTTTACTGGAAGCATGAGGAAGCTTGAAGTATTTGTCAACTGCCTAGATCAAGAAAGAAAGAAAACACATTAGTTCAGACTATCAACAAAGCGAACTTAGTCCAAAGGTTAAGGAGATTTTCTTTCAGATAGATAGGTCGATGGAGAAATACACACAGACACAAACTGTAAATTATTTTGGATCACAGAACAGTTGGAACAACAATGCATTGAGGCTCAGCCCCTTCAGCAGCTACAGGGAGAAGTCCAGACTACCCTCCACGAGACAGCCATGCTTCAACGGCCTCGGAATGCAAAGCTGGGAAGTGAAAAACAGACACCCTGGTCTTGTGATGTGTGACAGGCAAGGCTACTTTCATTATAAATCTCACCAAAAAAAGGACCAAAACTTTATACTTTACATAAAGTTATTTTTTTCTTTTTTAAAGATTGGCACCTGAGCTAACAACTGTTGCCAATCTTTTTTTTTTTTGCTTTTTCTCCCCAAAGCCCCCCAGTACATAGTTGTGCGTATTTTAGTTGTGGGTCCTTCTAGTTGCGGCATGTGGGACGCCACCTCAACGTGGCCTGACAAGCAGTGCCATGTCTGCGCCCAGGATCTGATCCTGCAAAACCCTGGGCCGCCAAAGCAGAGCGCTGGAACTTAACCACTCAGCCATGGGGCCAGCCCCTACAGTTATTTACTAAACTAGCGTATCTTCCTCTTCAATGCTAGGTGATAAAGCATCTATGAACAAGACTAGGAGGGGAGAGAGAGAATTCACGAGTGAAACTGATTTTATTTATAGTTGGTAGAATAAGAAATAGAGATCTAAGTATATCTTTTAAAGGCCAAAAGTAAATAATATTTTTAAATGATATAAGTATATTAAGAGAAAGAGAAATGAAGAAAGAGAAATATAAGTGTGTTAATCTACTACAACAAAATAATGTCTAAAGTGACAAGAAATCATAGTATAAACCCATTATTTATAGTTATGGATGTAACCACCAAAAGAACTAAAAACGATAGTTAAAATGGTATCTGCCATCATGTTTTTAACTTCAAGAGCTCTTTTATGTCACCTGAGTGATCCTTTTTATTTTAGCATCCTATTTTTGTTTCAAGGATGCAATACTCTCTTATTTCTGAGGATTTTGATGATTTTTGTTGTTTTTGGTTTGTTAGAGTTTCTTCCAAGCTACTTTTTCCCTCTTTGCTTCTTTTGGTCTCTATCTTCTGCATTAGAGATCTTCCTCAGAATCTAGTGGCCCTTGGCTCATGACTGAGAGGAGACCTCCTGAAGAGCTGACCAAAAGCTCTGAGTACACGGTTGAAGTTACTGACAAGAGGCTTCACAACAGGTGATCTGCGTCCACTTTTTCTGGGTAAGCGCCCAACGCAGTAACCTTAGGTCTTCCTGGATGGGTCAGAGTTCCCAGAGAAGAGTCTTCCAGGACCCTGTCTGGAGGGCCTGGTCCCCAGTGCTCAGAGAGCCAGGCGGGGGCCAGAGCTATGAGCACATCCCTATGCTTTTAGGGTAGTCCCCACAGCTGTGTCTGGACTCTCCCGGTCTAGAGACCCGATGTTCTACCCCTGCAAGAGGATAAACCTCTACTTCTGCTGGAGCGAGGGAGAAGCACCAGCTGCAGAGAATTTGGGATCTAACTGGTTTTTAAACAGCTCTCACTCAAATCTCCTTATTTAGGTACCTGTCCCTTCACCCTTGGTTCCAGAGGTATCTGGTGCTTGTCTCACAACCAACTTCAGACTTGCCTCTGGGGCGTGCTCACTTAGTTATCTCAGCTATCTGCTCTCCAGCTTTGACAACTCTGTTGCTGTTGTCTCCTCTCTTGTTTATGGATTTACGTCTTTTTAATAGTCCTTTTACTGTACGTTAGCAGAGTTTGGGGGAAGGAACAAGATTTGATGCGTGTGTTCAGTCTGTCATGGGAACTTCAAGTCCAACTGTTTGTTCTTTCAACAGTAGCTTAGAAGAATATTTCCCCAAACTGGGAACATTTAAGATGAATTCAGTGACATACCTAAGCAACATTAAATAACACTGAATCATAATGGAAAAGTTTCTTGCAAACCTTCTGATTAACCCTCAGCATACTAGGAAAAATAGTCATCATCATCATTTACCACCTGGGTCCAATGGATTCTTTTTAAAGTCATTTTACAAAAAATTTACAGAAGTAAGAATGACAGAATAACATAAAATAACTTTATAGAAATATAAATAAGAATATAAACATATTTGCCAGGTTTTGACGACATACACATCTGAAATGCGCAATGTCCTTTGAATGCAACTAGCTGCTCATCAGCTATCACGCATAAACCTGGAACATAACCATTTTAGAATACTGATTTCAAATTGAAAACATTATCTCCAATAGGCTCTAGCTTATCATTACTTCTGGTTCTTTTTCTCACATTTGCACCATCAAAATGTACTATTTTTTAAAACTTTTGACAGCTCCTAATTTTGTAGAAGAGAGTTCAGCCATTTTCTTTGCACCATAATTGCAAAACATTTTCATTCTTAGGTTTATAAAGACAAATTCAAATGATCAACCCAGTGACTTGTTTCATTTCATCATCAACTATTTCCTTCCAATCACCTTTGCATACCTCCAGCATTTATCTATGTACGGTGCACAAACGTCACAGAGGATGCAGGGATACTGTCATGTGCACTTTTAGCAAAAGGGGATGATTCAAGTTCGTATTATAAAATATTGTGGGACAAAGTCCTTCCTGTTGAATGGCTTACTATATGAAAATATCACATATATTTCCTTTTTCTCCTTAAAAAATATATTGTTCTGTCATCAATTCTTGAGTTTGAGAAAATATATCTAGAACATTATCATCTGAAGATTCATAGTGTGAAATTCCTCTTATGTGATCAATTTCACCACCATCATTAAAGTCTAGAGCTGTGCTGTCCAACATGGTAACCACTCAGACACATGTAGCTATCCAGCCTCTGAAATGTGGCAGATCTGAATTGAGAAATGCTGTAAGTGAAAAATACACACCAGATTTTGAAGACTTAGTATAAAAAAAAGGAATACAAAATATCTCATTAATAATTTTATGTTGATTACATGATAAAATATTTTAGACATACTGAGTTAAATAAAATATATTATTAAAATTAGCCTCATCTGTATTTTTTAAATGTAACCACTAGAAAATGTAAAGTTACACATGTGGATTGCATCATATTTCTACTGGACAGAGCTGGCCTAGAGTGTGTCTCTTTGCATTCATTTTCTGATTTATCTAAATAATTATTTAACATACCGGCAATTTTCTTCCCTTTACCATTGTGGGTAGAAAATTTTAAAAATCTGATTTAGCAACTGTATTCAATGAAAGCTAAAAAAAAAAGACTGTAAAGATGTGTGTCCAGACTACTTATGTATCTTTTCTTGAAAAATGATGCAATACTACATGATTTCATCATTCTTCTGTTTTCTTATTAGGCTTTCTACCACAATTACGAATAACTGATGAGTAATAATGAAATAATTCCTAGGATGATCAAACAGCAAATTGTTTCAAGATACTGGAAATGTAAAATCACTAAGATTCCACAATACATCTTAGGTTTTAAAGGGTCCAAAGGGTAATTGTAGAAGAATGAATTCTATTGAATTGTTTTCTCTTTATTCTTTGAAAGACCTCTAAGGAAGAATAAGTCATAAAATATCAATCCTTACAAGTAGTTGGAACAACTCAAAAAAGAAATGCAAAAAATAAATTAGGCACAAGAGACTGGAATGGTGTAAGGGTCAAGTCAGGTGGGAAAGTCTCACGTGGGGCGAATGTGTCCCTTTTATTCCCCATCAATCTCTTTTTACAACCAAGGAGAAGCAGGATTCAGGTGCAGGCACTTCAGCAAACAATGGTATCTACCTAGAGCTTAAAACTATTGTCTTTTCTCACTTTGTCTCACCCCCAATACTGAAATCCAAAAAGCCCGGAAAACAAAAACTTTTGTTAACTCTGTTGGTGGCAAAGGCTGACCTGACCCAACCTCATCTGGCAGTAAAACCTGACCTGAGCTGACACAGGCTATCCCACTAAATATGAATATCAAACACTTTGCTGGAGAAAAGTATTAATGTATCTGATTAAGGGGATTTTACCTCAGATACCAATAGGAGTTTTATGTAATATATGATAAGTAAACCATGTCACGTCTTTAAAATCCAAAAAATCTGAATTTTGACACATATCCTAGGGTCTGAGAGAAGGGGCTGTAAACCTATATTCTATTTGTAGCAAGTCAAACTAGTTTTCCTTTTACAATAGTGATATAAAGTTTCCTTTTACATAAATTTAAGTTAAAAATGAACGACTTAAGGGCTGGCCCCGTGGCCAAGTGGTTGGGTTCACACTCTGCTTCTGTAGCCCGGGGTTTCCCCGGTTCAGATCCTGGGCGCGGGCATGGCACCGCTCATCAGGCCATGCTGAGGTAGCGTCCCACATGCCACAACTAGAAGGACCCACAACTAAAAATACACAACTATGTACCAGGGGGCTTTGGGGAGAAAAGGAAAAAGAAAATCTTAAAAAAAAAAAAAGAATGACTTAAAATACTAAATAAACAATAGTTCAGGTGGTATATAAATATGACTAAAATTAGGACAATACTCTGTGTTAATCAACAGTTATGACAAGAACGATGAAGGTAGTGTAGGAATCACTCAAATCCAGGAAACAGTGGTTCATAGTATTTAATGATGTGCCCTATGGTTAGAAGCACTGAAGTACTTAATCAGCTGTGAGACTGAAAAAGCCACCCACTGAGGACTCATTCTATGCACTACGCACGGTCCCTGCCCTGAACACTCAGATCACACAACTGGGATCTCGAATATCTACCTAAGAAGTGTCCCAAACAATGAAAAGAGTAAGCAGTGAGTACAATACATCACTGAACAATATACTCTTGAGGAAAAATAAAAAGTTCTATGAAGGCCTTACTTTGGCCCTAGTAGAAGCCTAAAAGGGGGGTTATACTATGAAAACAGGAACCTTTTGTCCATTTACATTTATATGTAGTAGTATATGCACAATAGCCAAATAAGAGAAAACTTCAGTAGTTCTCCCCTGAATATTGATCTATCAGTGTTATTAACAAATGTCCACTGTGCAGAGCCTTAGAAGTCCCTGGTGTCAAGGATCCTACTTATAACCCAGTTAAAACAGGTTTACTCCACTAAAGCCAGAATCCCAGACAAAAGCTAAGGATAAGAGCAGACTGTGTTACCGGAAATCCTGACTACAGGGCAGAGTTCCTCAACCTCAGGACTACTCCCATTTCGGGCTGGGTAATTCTTTGTTGTGGGCGCCGTCCTGTGCATTATAGGCTGTTTAGCCACATCCCTGGCCTCTACACAATAGACGCCAGTAACACTCCCCTACTTATGACAATCCAAATGTCTCCAGACACTGCCAAATGTCTCCTGAGAAACACAGCGCTGCCCCTGGTTGAGAGCCACGGGTACAGAATAACATCAGATGACAATGGTTAAATTCATGGACTGCAATTACTGTGCCAGTAACTGAGAGAACTTGCTTCTTTTCGTTTAATTAGATGTTTTTACAATAATAGTACCTGCCATTTACTGCATACCTAACACTTGCCTAACATTTTAGATTCTTTACAGATATTATCTCTAACCAGCATAACAACCCTGCAAGGTACTATTTCCATCTTACAAATGAAGACACTGATCTCAGCAAAGTTTAATAAATTACCCTCAGTCACTCAGAAAGTAGTGGAGCCCGGATTTGAACTGGGCACCAGTCTGACACTGCGTCTGCTAGACTGCTTGTTCATAGTATTGACAAAAATATTTTTTTTTAATCTTGAAAGATATTTTCTTCTGTACAAGAATTCTGTCATACGACACAGTAATAATGACGTCAAAGTCCTAAGAGCTAACATTTGTGGGGGCACTTAATACAGGCCAGGTACCCTGAGTGCTTCACAAAGATGATTTCATTGATTTTTCACAACCCTATGAGGCAAGTACTATCATCATCATCCCCACTTCCAGACACAGAAATTGAGTTTAGAGATTACCACGTTTATTGGTTATACAATGTACTCCCCCGCCCCGATTTTATAATTTCTGAAACAGAGATGTATCTTCTAATTAATGGTATCTTAGATTCAATGAAATATGGTAAATGTCTTTCCCAAGGTTGCACAGCTAGGAAGAAGTAGGAGCTGGGATTCAGACAGACAGATCTGATCCTAGATTCACACTTTGGCCCTTCTGACACACTGCTATTCTACCTTAAGAAAAGAGGTTAAGAAATGCATACCCCTGCCAAGCCCTCAGAGATAATCTGATCAGGTGGAGAGCAAAAGACTTGGGGTCTGACAGCCAGTTTTCAAATCTGACTCGAGCATTTACTGGGCATGATTTCTTTTCTTTTCTTTTTGCAGGAGAAGATTCACCCTAAGCTAACATCTGTTGCCAATCTTCCTCCTTTTTCTTCCTTTATCTCCCCTAAAGCCTCAGTACATAGTTGTGTATAGCTGTAAATTCTTCTCGTTCTTCTATGTGAGCTGCTGCCACAGCATGGCTACTGACAGACGAGTGGTGTGGTTCCATGCCCGGGAACCAAACACGGAAGCAGAGCACACCAAACTTTAACCAATAGGCGGCCATCAGGGCTGACGCTGGGCAAGATCCTGAACAAGTCATACCAATAGATACTGTCTTCCTGAGAGAGATTCAGTCATGCCAAATAAGCCTTATTCTAATCTTATAGGGTTGTTACAAAAGTTAAAAGAAGCATTTATTTTGTTGTACCACACAAATGTTAGGTAAAGTGGCACAGAATTCTAGAGAAACAAAAAACAGACTGTGACTTGTAGAAGAATATTGGTCAAGGGTCTCTGGGCCTTCGAACCTCCAGAGTTCTGGCCCTCAAGAATATTCCTTTCCTTTTCCCTTCTAACATCTATATCACTTCCTCGGGGAAGCGTTCAATGACTTCACACTCTTCCTTCCTACACTCACTCACAAGGCTAGCTTAGATTCACCTGTCCTATGTTCAGAGATCATCTTGCATTTCTGTACATTGTAGTGCTGATTTCAATCGTGGTTGACTATTTGTGTGATTATCTGTTTTAGAGTCTGTAAGCCCCTGCAGGGTGAAACCACGTGTGTCTTTTTCCATTCTGCATCTTAGCACGTGCTGAGTTTGATAATTAAATATTTATTGGATGAATGGATCTGTGAACGGCAAAAAGGTCAACTTCAATATTCCAAGTATATCAAAATTTGAGCTTCAGACGAGGAGGCAAAAAATATAATGGAGCTGATCTCCTGCATCAAGGTTTTCAGAAACAAAGGGGTTTTCAAGAATTTAAAACACTCTTAAAGATGAAAAAGTTCTGGAGCCAGATGATAGTGGTGGTTGCACAACAATGTAAATGTACTTAATGACAAGAATGGAACACTAAAAATTAGTTAAAATGGTAAATTTTATGTTATGTATACTTTACTACAATTAAAAACATTTTTTTAATTAAAAAAAGAACTTTGCCATTTTGGTCCCCAACCTTTGGCAATATAAGGACCCTCTTTAAGGACAAAAAGTAAATATTGTGGAACTCCAAAGGACAGTTGTTCTCCATCCACTAATGGAGGAAAGGAGTAAGTACGACAAACTTGGCAATGCTTTCAAATGAATTTGTTTTTTAATTAACCAAAACAGCACGTATAAACCTCTGAAAAATAGCTGCAGATATGTTAGACACCCATGAGTTATTCAGATGACAGCACGTACGTGTGGATTCATGAACCCCCTATAATACTGCGACTGTCCCAGGACAGCTTGGCCCACGGGTAGAACAGCCACTCTTGCACATCCACCCCTCCACTCCCTGCCCTCTGAATGGTTTGAAGAGTAAAAGACTCCCCTTTCCTTTCACATTTTGCCTTTAATGATTCACAGTGAAATGGCTGATGTTATTGATAGTGAAAAGCAAAATAAAAGAACAGTTCCATACAATTGTTCCTTAGTGACATCCAGAAGCCAGTATTGTACAACTTGCCTTAAATGACAGCGATACTTAGAACTCACTCTTTACTAAAACCAAGTATCCCTTTTAGATGAAAGAACATAAAACCGAAAACACCTAACAGGGCTCGTATGAGTCACATCACATCCTTCCTCTCAAAATCAAACCGCTGGGATCATTATAATTACCTCATTGCATCAGAACTGTCACTCAATTCAGGCCCCAGAACAGACGGCTTCACCCACTGAACCAACCATGAAGCTATCCAGCAGCCATCCAACAAGTGTTTAATAAGTGCGGTCATTTGCCAGGTACCATGTCAGATGCTAGGAATACAAAGATGAGACAAGGTCCCTGCCTCTACTCTGACTAATAAAGACAAGAAAAGTAAATGGACAATTAAGATGCAACGTATTAAAGTGTTGCGATGGGGGTTATAGGGCAGAGCCAGAAAAGGGGAGATAAATGTGTTCTAGGCAAAAAAGGAAAGAAAAGGCATCATGTATAGAGTTGGGTTAAGAAAATAATATGTATCTGGGGGGGAAACTGAACAGTCCATGGTGGCCATTAGAGCAGAGGGCTCACTGGAGGGACAGAAGAGTAGCCAGAGTCGGTGTGAGGGAATCTCCATCAAGAGCTAGTAATGCCAAGAGACCACAGTAATAATGCAGATCAGGAATGCCAAGTAAGGCTGAAGCAGGAGTGATGGGCAAAAGAGAACAGATGGGTAGTGGATACAGGATTGATCCCTTGGGGTTTTGCCACATGGGTGCAGCTAAAAACATGGGGACAAGCTGTCGAAGAAATTAGGAATAAAATGGTTGACATGACAGATTATAAGGTCTAAATTGGGTAGGGAAAGATATATATGTAGCCGGGAGGGAACGAAAGACAAAGAAAGTGAAAATATTGGTAAGGACAAGGAAAGTGTACAGAATAAGCAAGGGCATTAGAGGCTGTGCTGGAGGATGGCTCTTCCAGGGACCCACAGACCTGGGGTAAAATGCAGGGGCATGAACTTTGGGATAAAAATTAGATGTTTATCTTCACTAAGCTCCAATTAAAATTTAGCATTTCTTTCAATTATGAATGTAAGCAACAAATCACAACAGTATTAGCAGTTCCTGCGACTCTGCCACCAACAGAAATCACCAAACCTTCACATTACATTACTATTGCAGTATCTTGAAATACCATTCATCTTACCACTATTTCAAAACGATGATAGTTATTAGGCTCACTCATAGATCTTGTTATTTAATGCATTAATTAAGAAGCACACATTCTTATATCACAAATTCAACACTTTGATAATTATATTCCAATATAACTGATTTCTTTTCTAATCCTAAGAACTTTATTTTACGCATTAAGAACATTTTTCTCAGAAAAAGTCCATGGGCGTCATCAGACTGCCAAAGGGACCCTTGGCACAAAAAACATTTCAGGACTCTGGCTCAGAGGGTAGAATCCGGGTGTTTTAAGCTTTGGAGGTGGAGAATCAGGGCATGATGAGGCCCAGGTGGTAGTCGCGGGCTGAGACTGAAGGGTATACAAAAGAGGAGTGAAGAGGAGGAAGTCACAGCACTGCGCAGCCAAGGCGGGGACACATATCCACGTGGGCTCTGAATTACTCACTACAATCAATCTCAGGATCCGGGGTAGAAACGGAAAGACTGGTACGGTGGTTTGCAAAATCTGATGGCTGCAGAGTATAACCAAAAGGCTGCCTGTGGTGCGGCGTAGGGGAGGGCAGACGTCACAAGCCTCACACAAGGAAAAGGTTTTATACTCAGAAGCTAAGTATACCTCTTCCTTTTACCTCTTCCCTACTCTCAAAAATATGCCTCTTTGCCTCTTTCCACTCTGCCCCTCAAAAGTATTCTCCAACTCCTCTGTTTCAAAGGAAATAGGGCCTGACCTCTTGACAAATGTGTGATTCTTATCTTCCTAACCAATGGTATGGATGACTATAAATAATGGAATGAACAGATTGCTTTCCTTGTCATACCTAACCATAACCAACTAGGAAGAAGAATTAGAAATTGTGATGGCGTGGAAGGTGAGAACAGAGTAACTGGGGTGCAACACCTCTAGCGTGAGGTCGTGTAAGCCTCGTCAATCAACTCAGTTTCAACTAGCCTTTTTTTAATGAAATATTAGAAGGCATTGCACACAGTGAAAGGTACTGTTCTAAGAAGCTTTGTCTCTATTCCACACAGGTGTGTACTCTGAGTCTAATATAAACATACTGTAGGTCATGGTCCACAAAGTTTGAAAGCCACAGTTCTAGGGGCAGAACCGTTCTCTCTGAAGAGAATCCTACATGAAAAAAAGCAGCCCGGGACAAGATGGTAGACAAGTTCAGAAAGAAGCAGGGATGTGGATGTGTAGCTTCCTCTGGGGTGTCCTACACTGCCGGTGCCCTGGAATCAGCTCCAGTTAGTCCCAGCTCCGCCTCCACGAGACCCGTGTGTGAGACCTGAGAAGCCCACGAGCCGCCGAGCACTTGTCTGTCAAACAGCTAAAACAGCTCCATCTTGCTTACTTCACAAGACAGTTATGAAGAGCCAAAAAAAAAAATGACATGAAGTCATTATTCTGTTGCCCTTCTGTTTTAGATGACACAGCCAGAGTGATAGAAACAAACTCTGCTATGAGTACCAAAGATACGCCTGAATCATGCTTACCCATTATGTGGTTAGACAGGCCAAATATGAGAAGTGTGGAGAAATACTGGGAAATTATTTTTTTAGAGAAAGGTAGCTAGCAAAAGGGCAGAAATAATGAAACTATCCATGTGTACAGACATGTCTCAAGTGACACACGAGAAAGTGAGCACAAAGAGGACTCAAAGTAAAAGAGAAACAATCACTGGCCTTGATGGGTAAAAGGTAAAATGAATCGAGATTGGAAGAATCGTGAAGCATGTTTTCTCTTATGATGTACCCACTGTTATCCTTCAAGCCAAGTTCAGAAGCACCTCTTTCAGAAAACCTACTGCCCGCCCCAACCCCCACACCTCTCACTGTCTCTAGCACTCAGTGTTTCTCTCCCTCATGTGCCATGTAACTAATATTACAAGGCGGTGTAAAACATATCATCCAACATGAAGTCCGGGAAAGCAAGAAGCATAGGTTTTATTTTTCTGCCTTTCTTTAAGTCCAGGACTAAAAAGATCTGTTAGTTTAAAACTAACCACCCAGCCTCGTGGCAGACATCCACTGCCCTCAGCTCTATCTTCCTGAGCCTCTGACCAATACGTAACTCATTATCTGCATGGGTAATTTAGCTACAGGTCACTTTCAATAGCTATAAGTGGTAAGGATCCAAACTTTTATCACTGAACAGAATTCCAATATCCTAAATAATCCGTTTAGTACCAGAGGTATCTCCTACAAGTTTAGTATACTTTTTCAATTTCTATAAAATTATTTATAAATGAATTAAAAGTTTCTCTTCATGGTCTCTCTTAGATTATAATTTCCTGAGAGAGAGAATAGTACCATTATTTTAACTTCCAACATATGTGTTGTTATTCAATAAACGTGATATATAAAAAACAAATGGAAAAAGCAAGGGGAGGTGGGGAAATGAATAGACGCAATCTCTGCCCCACCAACCCACGTACTGCCTACCTCTTGCAGCGTCAACAAAGTATTAAGAATAGCTGGTAGTGTCGTCTGGACCACTCCAAATCTATCTTCTGTAAATGATGCTGCTACCAAGTGAGACAGACCTCAAGGGGAAAAGAAGAAAAAAGTGAAAAGTGAATCAAAATTAAGCAAATCTATTTGCAATACGTCTATCTGAGAAACAATTAACATCCTGAATCTATAACAAACTTCTAAATAAAGGAGAGTGGGTAATACCATAGACAGAGGGGCCAAAGTCTGGGTTAGGCCCTGAAAGGTGCTCAGCCACAGCAGTCACGAGTGAGCGACAGTCTCGGCTTATGCGCCGGCAGGGAAAAACATTTTTTTAAAAATAATACTGTGTTGGGAATAAGTGCTAGGAAGAAAAACAAAGCACAGTAAGGGAACAGAGTAGGAATCCTGAGGACACTTTTCCCGGGGGGCCAGGAAAGGCATCTCTGAGGAAGCAGCATTTAAGACTGAGGAGGCGGCAGCTGTACGACGGAAAGAAACAGCTCTTTAACAACTAAATTTTCACTATTTACCCTAAGTTCAATATGTTAAAATATGCTAAATAAGTCATGTCAACACAAGTTGGCAGTTAAAAAACAATCCATTAATGACAGTTTTTTGCAGTACAGAAGATGCAGGGATCCCAGGCTCAGTTTGTCTACTCACATACAAGGAAAATTTCTGCCCAAATTAAAGGACACCTAAACACCTAAGAAAAATGATCTACAGAAAACAAGACAGAAAAATGTATTTGAAAATTCAAAGATTGACATCAAAGTCCAGAACTGACCTTTCATGGATATCCTTCAATATTTAACTGATAATTAAAACACAGTTGCAGGACACTGAGATTGCTTACCTTCTAATGCCCAAATATGCATTTGGGCATCCGAAAAAACAGCCTGAATGGAGGCCTCTGGGTGCTACAAACACAACAAAAACATTTAAGTTCCCCCAGGCAAAAACTCTATTTTCATCTAATCGACTATGTAGAGTCTAACAATAATAAATTCACAGCTGCCTCTCAAGAATTAAAATCTGAAATACTTATACAATATGACTTCACTGCAATAAAGCACTCTGCCCCCACCTTATTGTGTGACCCTTGCCTAGTCTCTAAATCTCTACGTGCCTCAGTTTCTCATTTAAAATAAGAGTTACATAAGCTCAATCAACCTCAGAGGATTAGTAGAGCAATCACTTAACGGAATGATTAGGAAAGCTTTTTTTCTGTGTGAGGAAGATTGGCCCTGAGCTAACATCTGTGCCGATCGTCCTTCACTCGCATGTGGAACACCACCACAGTATGGCTCGATAAGCGATGTGTAGGTCTGCGCCCGGGATTGGAACCCAGGAATCAAACCCCCAAACCCTGGGCTCCCGAAGCAGAGCACTGAACTTAACCACTACGCCCCCGGGCCAGCCCCACAAAAGCTTTTTTTTAAAACAAAAGAACTGCCTAAATACATGTTACCTCTCTTAAATTGTCTACCCTCAAGCCCATTCCAAAGAAAAATCACCTGACCTTCTTTAACATAGCAAGGTTGAACAGTATGGGGCAATAAGTGGCCCATTTAAACAACTGCTGGCTTTGGTAATGCGCCCAATGAAGTCAAGTAAATACACCAGCACAGTACACTTCTCAGCATCAAGTAGCAGTGTCTACAACTCCTTATCATACAATAGATCCCCTTGCAAAATCAGAATCAAAAGTGGCCGTTCACCTCCAAGCAAAAAGGAGATCTTGTTCAGTGTGTGCTCTGCCATTTACTGGCTATGTGCCCTTAGGCTAGCTACTTGACCCCTCTGAGCTTCAGGTTTCCTTATCTGTAAAATGAGGACACAAAGAATCTCACCGGAATGCTGTTAGAATTAAAGCAGGGCACTTGAGTGAAAAGAGCACGGCATACATAAGACACACAAAGGTGAGTTCTCTTCCCATCCTTCTGAAACAAATAACTGAAGTCAAACTTCCAACCACCTCCCTTCCTCCTGGTGGAAGATAAGACACCTTCCTCAGGGGCCTGACAGCTCTCCAAAGCTTTAATGGGTAGCCTAAGGTAGACTATTTTTGGTAAAGGTAACTGCTAGTTGGGTGGATTTTCCCTGCCACCATAGCGAAAAAAGTTTCAAGAACTTGAAATACTTCTTTGTGATGTGTATCCACACCCTATCAGTTAGTCAGCTCTCTCTCCCCACCAGAGTATGAATCCCAAACAATAAAAATGAATAATGTATGCCAATGCAAATTTTCACTTAAAGGCATTAATCGAGTGCATTATTAGCTGATACTGCAATATCTGCTGAAAGAGAGAAGCTAGATTAAAAAGACTAAAAAATTCTTTCCCCTACATATGGGCAAAGGTTTTGCTCATCAAAGGATTAATTAACACACAACAGATGTAGCCAGTGAAAACAGGAACGAATCTTTAGTGTCTGCAACTGAGATTTACTCTCCTGTGGCAGCTGGAATAGCTGACAGACAAGTCGGAAAGTCATTAAGTTTGTGGCCTGAAATTACTTCTTATCCATTACAAGTTTAACATCTGCGATCTAACCCAGTCAACTTTCTTTTGAACACCAAATTGGCAACAAAGATGTTAGAGTAGGACAATGAGCCACGGAGGATCAGATAGTCATGGATTTGCTCATGGCTGGAAGGGCTGCACGTCAGCACAAAGCTGCCAGCCGCCCAGAGACTCAGAGGCCAACCAGAGTTAAGCCACAGGGAGGCAGCGAGGTGAGATGCGCACATCGGTCAACGACGTGGAGGTTCAGTGAAGCACTAGGCAAAGCTGTTGGGCTTGCTAGGATCAAGCTAAATATTTACAAGTCAAATTCTATCTGCTACTTCATTTTTTATTTCATTTCCTCTCCCCCCCAATCCCAACGTAGCTATAACTACATAGTCTTACCTTACTGAAAAAATACATTATCAGCACCCGTTTTGACAAGAAATTCTTAATCTGAGTTGGAAAAAAAGAATTAACACATTTAGTTTTCAATTCTATTCAAGTATTACACATTTCCAGGTTCTTCCTGACACTAACTTCAACACCTCACATCTTACAGAGAAAGAACAATATTTACAATAAACTACCTAAGTAAATACCTCTGTATTATAAACTGGATAACCAGGATGCGCCATCTAGCCTAAATTGCATTCCCACATACATACGTCTAACCCCCAAATCAGAGCTCTGTCATAATAAAACGAATTCAAAGGGGTTCTGGTGACATTTTCTTAGACCATATTCCTTCTCAATTCTCCACAGTTGTCTTGCCTTTTAACCTCTTAATATCAAAAAAGAATGTGTTCCCTCTACCGAAAAAAAAATCTTAGAAGACATGAAGTGGTTTTTCTACTAGTTGACATTTACATGGAAAACAATTTCCTCAGTATTAAGCTGAAAGCTACATAGCCCAACTGACTTGAAAGTGAATTCATGACAAGGCAGTACTTCCGGCATACAGAGCCATAGATGGGGATCCTGAAGTTACTAAAACGTCCTCAGTTCTTCCCTCTCTAAAAACTGATCATTCCATCAGCAAACATGTTATTTCTCTCATCATAAAAAATAAAACCTTTCCTTGACCCCTCAACTCCTCCCAGCTATTACCCCATGTCTCTGCTCCCCTTACAGCAAAACTCCTTAAAGATCCAGCCTTTCTTGTGGTCTCCAATTCCTCTCCCAGTCTCTCCTGACCCCATGCCGATCAGGCGTTCATCCCTATCACGCCCCCCCAAAGCTCTTGTCAAGGACTCAATGACCTGCACATTTCTAGCCAACAGCTCATTCTTAGTTTGAATCTCATGCTATCTATCAACAGAACTGCCACACTTCTCCTTGAAACACTTTCTTTTCTTGGTCCTCGTCTCACGGCAATGGCCTCTTGGTCTCCTCTGCTATTCTTCTGCCAGACCTCCAGTCACTGGAGGGTCCCAGTTCTTGCATCTCTTCTTCTGTATCTATATTCCCCAAGAGTCTTCATGGGGTCTCACGGCTTAAAATACTGTCTATACTCTGATGACTTCCAAATATTCATTTCTAGCCCAGAATTTTCCCCTACACTCCAGATACATGTCTAATTTCTTACTCAGTATTTTCACTTGTTTGTCTAATAAGTATCTCAAAATTGAAACGTCTATTTCCCCTGATGTCCCCACCTAACCTCTATCAAATTTCCTCTTTCAGAATCATCCGTAAATTGCAACTCAATACAGTGCTGGGCCAAAAACTCTAGAGTCAACATTGACTCTCTCACACCACAACCAAACCACAAGCAAATCCTATTACATCTACCCTTAAAACACAGTCAGGCCTTGATCTCACACCTGACAGTCTCTACCACAACCGCTGAGGTCACAGGCACCAGCATCTCCCACTCAGTTCCCCGAGCAGCGTTACTACCGCCTCTCCTCTCCTCCTCCTTCGCTCCTCCAGCAGCTCTACTGCTTCTATCCTGCCGCAGAGAATCTAGTCTCCACACAGCAGCGAGAGCAGCACTTTCAAAACGTAAGGTCACATCACGTCATTCTTGTGGGCAAAGCCATCGAGCGGCTTTCCATCTCACTCAGAGAAAACGGCAGTCTTTACAACAGCGAGGAGCTCTGGATGCCTGCTACCTCCCCGACCTCATCACCCACCCAGCACTCTCCCCGCACTCTCTGCTCCAGCCACACTAGTGTCCATGCTGTTCCTTACACAAGCCCAGCACGCTCCCACCTGAGGGCCTGTGCATTTTGCTGTTCCCTGCCTCCCTTTAGGTCTCTGATCAAGTATCACCTTAACACTGAGACTCCCCTGCTCACCCCACATAAAATGGTACTCCTGCCCCAGGCACTCCATTTCCCTTACTTGCTCTCTTTCTATAGAGCACTCAAGAGATCAAATTTCTTCCCTTTTAAGACATATATTTTTCATATTTTGAACATATCAGGATGCACCTTACAGTCAATAGCCTGTCACGGTTTAACCGGCAAATTTTTCTTAGTAGTACGTAAAATAAGTCTTACAATTAATAGTTTTTGTAGACTCAAAGAAATATAGTATAATACATTTTCTTGCTCATCTATTTGCCCTCACTACAATGTAAACATACGTTCAGGGACTTTTGTTTGCTATTTTCCCAGTGCCTAAAACCACATCCTGCATATATAAAGAACTCAATAAATCTCTCTTAAAGAATTCACAGATCAAAGGCACTGTACTAGGTTAAGCTATACTAAATTGCAATTTATATAGCTCCAAACTAGTCAAATACAGTAGTCCCCCCTTAACTGTGGCTTCGCTTTCCAGTTTCAGTTATCCATGGTCATCTGTGGTCTGAAAATAATAAATGGAAAATTCCAGAAATGAACATTTTATAAGTTTTAAATTGTACGCTGTTCTGAGTAGAGTGATGGAATCTCACACCACCCCACTCCGTATGGCCCAGGACATGAATCACCCTTTTGTCCAGCATATCCACACTGTATACACAACCCACCCTTAGTCACCTAGTAGCTGTCTTGGTTACCAAATTGACTGTCACGGTATCACAGTGCCTGTGTTCAAGTCACCCTTCTTTTACTTAGTAAAGGCCCCAAAGCGCAAGAGCAGTGATGGTGGCCATTTGGATATGCCGAAGAGAAGCCATAAAGTGCTGCCTTTAAGTGAAAATGTGAAAGTTCTTAACTTAATAAGGAAAGAAAAAAAAATCATATGCTGAGGTTGCTAAGATCCACAGTAAGAACAAATCTATCCAGAAATTGTGAAGAAGGAAAAATAAATTCATGCTAGTTTTGCTGTCGCACCTCAAATATATACGTATAGAAAAAAAACATAGTATATACAGGGCTCTTGGTACCCTCTGCAGTTTCAGGCATCCCTGGGAGTCTTGGAATGTATTCCCAGCAACTAAGGGGAGACTACTGTACTGGCAATTTCATATGGGTCAAGTTAATAAAAGAAGCATCAAAAGAAAAGTCCTATTCATTCCTGATGGCTTCCTCATGTGAGATCCTTGATGCTCTCAATGTTACATGCCCAAATGTAAATCCTGTAACCATATCATCCTACCTGTTCACGTTTATTCTGAATCCATGAATAAATCCCACTGGGCTGTCTCACTGTCTTACCCTCAGCACTAACAGTGGTAGATGGAGGATTAGAAAATTCAGTCATTTGCTGATCTACAAAAAAACCCAAGAAGGTGAAAACTTAGGCTATCTGATTCTCTGAAACTATGACATTTCAAATTTGAGAAAAAAAATAGTCCTCACCAGAAGCAGAAGTCCATAATCTTGGCCCTCTTCTTACTAGCTGAGGACTTTGAGGTGACCCATAGCAGGTGTTCACATCAAAAATTCCAGCCATCCGATTCATTACACCAGAGCCAAATGGGCTTCCAAGAGGACTTGCAACGTCAGGCGTAGATAATTTTGAGGAAAACAGTGATGTCCTAACTAATGGTGGCACTGAAGGCCGAGGCATCTGGTTAGACGTCGGGGTCTGAAAAGTAGCTTCTTCTGTAAAAGAACAGATCCAGTGCTGAAGAGGCAACCTGATTCAAGCAGGCCAGCAGGGAGTTCTCAAGACCTGCACGTCCCCATCATTTGCCTAACGCATCTTCCCCAGGCTCAGCCGGCTGTTTCCACGTGGGGTCATTTCTCAAGAGCCAGACTTCACTGCTGCAGCCCGAGGAGCTTCACCCACCTCTTCACGGCAGACTGGGGCAGCTTCTCCTGTTTTTTCCGCTCTATGAATATCCTTATCTTCAAGGTCAGCTTCTCTAACTCTAAGCTGTTTTGAATGAACTTGTCAATTTATATTTTATTTTTAAATGGCAACAACTTTAATTTTATTGCATTAGAATCTGTCCAGTTTTACAGCATGATCCTACTGTACCTATTACTCAGCTAAACACGCCAAATTTCTATTGTGAAAATGGACAGATAGAGAGTGCTAACCTTATCCTATTTTCTCCAAAGTTCTTTCAAGTTAACGAAAGTCACAGCAAAGACTAATCTGCCCAGGACATCTATACATCTGACCCTACAAATCTGCTCTGTAAATAGATTCTTGGAAAATTCTAACTCTACTAATTTAGAGTCTGTTGTACCAAAACAAAGGAACATTTTTCCTGCCACTCCAGTAGAAGGCACAAAGACAAATTATATTAGCATTCTGTCTTCTTAAACCACCATAAAACATTAAACATTTAAAGTGCCAAATTTTCATTACATGACTTTTTAAGGGTTAGTGTCAATTAGAATCTTTGAATCACCAACTGAAAAATTAAGACTGGGGTTTTTAAGTTTTGCAATTATTCTTCAAAATTGAAGGTCACTTTTGATTAAGTAATGGGATATGACAACAATTTAAAATAACGAATAATCCATATTTGGTCAGACCCATGATCCTTCCAACCTAAGGTTACAATAATCTTCCTAATTTGCTAATTTGATGTTTCTAGCCTATTTAAAACTCTCTAATGGCTCCACATCCCTACAGGATAAAACCTAAACTCCTTTTCACACATCCAAGGCCTCCCTTCATTATCAAACATCATCTTACCCATTGGGGTTCCTTTCTGACAGATTTCCTTTTAGCAGTTATACTATCTTGTTACTATTCATGGGCCTCCCACTAAAAGGTCAGTTCTGAGAGGGGTTTTCCATCTTTGGTTCTCCGGCTTTTGGCACATTTTGTGGTACACAGTAGGCATTCAGTAAAGTATTTGTTGAATAAATAAATGCTAACCTGAAAGTTGATAACCTCTGAAATATTCTAGAAGCTTTAAAAATCTTTTAAAATTCATGAACTTATTTCAATCATTTTTCCTTTGTAATCTGTTTTTGGTCTATGATCCGTCCAAAGTAATGAAGTCAAAAACAGAGATGTGTTTACTTTGGCCCATATAGAGATTTTTTTAAACAGATTAGTTGCCAACATTTAAAAAGTAGAAGATTTGACCTAAAATTTTTTTCAGATTTCAGGCTTCTTTCCAAAAAAAAAAAAAAGAACAGAAGTCCAGATACTGGGTCCGAATTCCCACACAGGAACAATGGACTGAAGCTAACCTGCAGCCGCCCCCTTCAGATGAAGCCTGTGCTTTCAAGTTTACCGGCGTCCTCACCCAGCCAGTTTCGCCCACTTCCATTAAATGTCTGGCTCCAAAGGCATCTGAACATTAAGTCTTTATCAGTCTTACACGCCTAGGCATCTTCTACTTACGGGATTTGGTAAAACAGCATAGGTTCCTCCACCTGTACGTCCTTCTCTCAGCTTTCATCTCTCAAACTGAAGGGGTACTAACATTCTATTAGGCTATTTTAAAACAGTAAATGTGATGCCCCCACCCCTGAATCACTCCATTTCAACTGCTCTTCTCTGGACATTGTCCAACAACTTTTTGTCTCTGGGATACTGCAACCAGAACAGCATCCAATATTACCTGTAGAGATGCACCTGGCCTTGTATCAGAGTAAGCTGAAGTCTTCTCTGTGATGATCAACATTTTGTCAGCCTTTTTAACCCCACCACCACACTGGACTTAACTGTTTCAATCTGCAATGATACCCAGACCTTTTTCTTGGTTTAGTACAATACCCCATATATTAGATCAATTTTCCCTAAAAATATATACCTCACATTCATATACATATCCTTAGATTAACCACCGTTATCTTTCTTAGGAAAGAAAATGTAAATGCTTTCCCCTCTCTTGGGAGTAGAAGAAGTTACCTGGACAATTCAATTTCTTACTTTCCACTGGGTATGAGGAAGACATCACCCTCCCATTCGTAGCAGCAGCTTCTTGGTAGAGAACAAGTTTCTGAGTCATATCATTTAAAAGATTCAAGCACTCCCGTGAAATGGCTGTCCAGTTGTGGGGATGTCCACCTAGGAGGTCCAAACAGCAGCTTTTAAAATGTAGATAATCTCACAGTCTCTGCTCAAAGTGGGGAGAAAACTCAGTAAGAAACACTCCATTACACTTTGCATCAGGGCCCCCTTTTCTCAGTTTAGCTACTATTTATAATTGTGTCATCCAATACACAGCAGGAGTCCAATAAATATTTGGATGAAATAATTTTCACAAGAGTCTACAAGCAAAAACTTGCTATTTTACCATAAAAAAAACCTCTCAAACTGATCGCTAAAATAAAGCCAAACACGACAGCAGAGCTGGAGTGAAAAAGCCCAGGGTTACTGCACTAGCAGCACTGAGCAGACTGAGGCCTAAGACAACCAGCATGAGCACATCTACGGAGAGGCACCCTCTGGCCCCGGCGACCTCTCAACTGTTGTGTCTGACCCACTGTGCTTCCCGACACCTTCGTTTGCACACCAGTCCGTTTGTTATTACAGGTTTCCCCCACTATCCGAACGCAGAGTGTTCCTATGAAACCCTTCACAAGCCAAAACAGCATAAAGCGAAAATGCTATTTTCACCTTTTTCCCTAACAGTGAAAATCATCTTCAGATTTCCTTCAGTTAACTAACATAGGCCTTTTGTAAAAGCAAAGTGGTACAAAGCGAACTTTCGAAAAGCAGGGGATACCCGTGTATCTCTAGGAGTGACATATTCTTTGATAATGATCACATTTTACTCTTGGAGAGTTTACATATCTGCTGTCTGGTTATTGAAACTACTGTGATCCACACTCTTATTTTCCCTTATTTCTCATTATCTTTTGATTTTCTAAGACCTTTATCCCCTAGAGCTATGACGTAAAAATCCACTATGCTTCATTAGGAGTTGAGAATAGCAGAGGAACCCACTGAGAACTGGTTCCCCTGGGTGCCAAATAAGCATTCTCTCTTTACTTAGGTCGCTCCTTAAACATGCCCCCCATTTACAACTCCAGGGGAATCCCAGAAACAAAACAGCCCATCAGTTGACCCCAGGATGTTTTGTACTGCTTAACTCAGGACCACTAGGGAACCATCTAACAGTCCAATTAAATGTTAATAATATGCCCTAGAATGCAAGTTCTCTGCCAGAGAACATACCACCCTGTTACAGCTTACTTGAGTATCTGGTGAAAATAGTTAATGTATAGAGATTCCTAAGTGAAGCTAAGTCCGAGAGAAAAGTATGGCTACGGTTAATTCTCCACAGCATCAACTCTGGATTTTTCACACTACTGAAAGGACAGGGGCTCCAAACATTTATATTTTTATATAACTGAATTTCATTCCCATGCAACATTTAACTATAGAAGGTTTATTTTACAATCTGAGAATTGGCAAGTTTGGCAAGATAATGAGAGAAGATGAAAAGCTACCAGGTTCTCTGTTCCCCGTTGGTGGCCGGAGCTAGAATGCTCTCTCTCTAGAAACAAGGCAGAGTACTGGCACAACTAGTCTTGAAGAGTTTGGCAAGTAACAGTGGAGAAGTGCTTCCGAGTCATCAAGAGCACCCTTGGGTGACCATCAAATCCAGTTCCTTTCTATTAGTCTTTAAGGGAGGCACAGTGTCATGGCAGGAGGAAAGAACTCTGCGCTTGGAGTTAAAGGACAGAACTTCTTACTCCAACTCTGACATTACCTTTATTTAAGCTACTTAATCTCTCTGAGACTTAGGGCTCCCATCTGCAGATTAGACCACCCGATTTTTAAGATCCCTTGTAGCATCAAAACTTTTAGGATTCTTAAACTGTGATTTCTGCTTCTAAAACTATTAAGCTACCTCATAATTTCTGCAGGTTAAGGGAATGACAGAGCTGAAGGAAACAATATAAAAGTTTAAAAATACTTTTCTCAGGGGACGGCCCTGTGGTCAAGTGGTTAAGTGTGCACGCTCTGCTTTGGCGGCCCAGAGTTTCACCAGTTCGGATCCTGAGCACAGACATGGCACTGGCACTGCTCATCAGGCCATGCTGAGGCGGCATCCCACATGCCACAACTGGAAGGACCCACAACTAACATATACAACTATGTACTGGGGGGCTTTGGGGAGAAGAAGGAAAAAAACCCAAACTTTTCCCAGACAACCCACCAACTGGGAGAAAATATTTGCAAATCATATATCCGACAAGGGGTTAATCTCCAAAATATATAAAGAACTCAGACAACTCAACAACAAAAAAAGAAACCACCTGATCAAAAAATGGGCAAAGGACATGAACAGACATTTCTCCAAAGAAGATTTACAGACGGCCAACAGGCACATGAAAAGATGGTCATTGTCACTAGTCATCAGGGAAAGGCAAATCAAAACTACACTAAGATATCACCTTAAGCTCGCTAGAATGGCTATAATCACCAAGACAAAAAATAACAAATGTTGGAAAGGATGCAGAACAAGAGAAACCTTCATACACTGCTGGTGGGAATGCAAACTGGTGCAGCCACTATGGAAAACAGCATGGAGATTTCTCAAAAAATTAAAAATAGAAATACCATATGACCTGGCTATCCCACTCATGGGTATTTATCCAAAGAGCTTGAAATCAACAATTCAAAGAGACTTATGCACCCCTATGTTCACTGCAGGATTATTCACAATAGCCAAGACTTGGAAGCAACCCAAGTGCCCATCGACTGATGAGTGGATAAAGAAGATGTGGTATATATATACAATGGAACACTAGTCAGCCACAAAGACAGGCAAAATCATCCTATGTGCCACAACATGGATGGACCTTGAGGGCATCATGTTAAACGAAATAAGCCAGACGGAGAAAGACAAACACCGTATCATTTCACTCATATGTGGAAGATAAACTAACACATGGACAGAGAACAGTTTAGTGGTTACTAGACGGGAAGGTGGGTTGGGGGGTGGGCACAAAGGGTGAAGGGGCACATATATATGGTGACTAACAAATAATGATGTACAACTGGAATTCCACAATGTTGTAAACTATTATGACCTCAATAAAAAAAAAACTTTTCTGGGGCCGGCCCGGTGGCGCAGCGCTTAAGTTCGCACGTTCCGCTTCTCGGCGGCCCGGGGTTCGCTGGTTCGGATCCCGGGTGCGGACATGGCACTGCTTGGCAGCCATGCTGTGGTAGGCGTCCCACGTATAAACTAGAGGAAGATGGGCATGGATGTTAGATCAGAGCCAGGCTTCCTCAGCAAAAAGACGAGGACTGGCAGTAGTTAGCTGAGGGCTAATCTTCCTCCAAAAAAAAACAAAAAAAAAAACTTTTCTCAACGATATAACTTCTAACCACAACAATGCAAACACTTAGGTGTCTAAGATTGAAATCAAGACTTCATTTAATGCACTTGCTCATGTATAAAATTTTATTAAATATACCTCTCTCATCAAAAACTTTAAGTGGAATACTTTCTGCATACACATGCCTAATCAAGTCTGTTACTTTTAGCGATACCTGGTTGGCTAAGGCTGAAAACTTCTTGTCTTCGTGAGGGAGAATACTGAGAAAGCAACATCAGGTCCTGCAAGGCCAAATACTAAAAGAGAAAAAATATACATTATTTAATTGTTTAATCTCCATATAAAATCTTACTTATGAATTAGGCTTAGCATTATATATCTATGGGGAGATGAGTTGAAATTTTTCACAAAGGAAATAGTATTTCAGCACTATAACCTTCCTTTCTAGACTTCCAGAACGTTCCCGCCTCTACCCTCTGTTTGGCCACCCCACCCACCATAGGCTCCAGCTACAGGACACTACAGAACTCTCTGTTCTTTCCGACCTGTGGTAGGAAACTTAAACATCACTTCCTCCTGGAACTCTCCTTGGCCTCCCCTGCACAAACACATACTCACACAGTTCTCAATCGTGCCACTTAACAAAATTTATTCTAATTGCTTGTTTACTTGTCTCATCTCATTCCACCCACCACACTACATCTTGCTTGCTACCCCATCCAAAGACAGTGCCTAGCACATAGGAGACACACACATATGTTGTACTTTTTTTTTACTGAAAATCTTCATTTTGTTCCTTGGCATACCTCTTCACTCATCATTCAAGACACCATCCCCTCTGTGAAACTCTCTTGCATTGGTCCCATGGAGAGTAAGTGGTTCCCACTGCACTTAGCATAGTAAATTTTCATTATTTTGTGTATCTGCCTTTTCCTTTAGAGTTTGTAACACCTTATTCATCATTATACCCTAAGCAACCGGCAGTAACTGACACCTGCCCAGTAAATAACGATTTGTTAAATAACTAAATGAATTACTTATATTTTTGTTTATATATTAAAGTTAGTCCTAATTGCTATTTAAAGGTAATCAGAGCCTCAATGGTTCATTTTCTTATTAGTTATAATTTTTCCAGAGCATAATCAAAACTCTGATTCTAACTATTTCAATTCTTTTTCAAGTACTATGTCCTCTTAATAGGATCACACATATTATAGATCTACTTTAAAATTGCAAAAATGCAATTTAAAATCAAATTTATTCTCACTTAGCTTGATTTGTAAACTTATTGCAACTTCTTTAAACTCTTTTGGTTAAAATGTTTTGGAATCACTACCATTATCCACATTTTAAGAGAGTTCACTGAAGGCCTCATACTACCAAGCACCACCTTTGATCATCACAGCCAACAAAATGCCACACAAGCAAAAATACGTCTTGATCCAGAGATTAAAAAAAACCAAGGGTGCTTTGTTTTGCTACCATGAGTTTGTGAAAAGCTAATGCATATGGTTGTACATCATCATATTTCATGCTTGGAAATATTTTTGAATCTAATCTGAATATAGAATGAGCTTAGCTTCTATACATCCATTGCAATACATACTTGCATTTTAGTCACTTCGAAAGAAAACTAGGGCTGCCCCACAGCGAAGTGGGAAAGTTCAGTGCACTCTGCTTAGGCGGCCTAGGTCCATGGGTTTGGATCCTGTGCACAGACCTACACCACAGGTCAGCCACGTTGTGGTGGTGACCCACGTATAAAGTGGAGGAAGAGTGGCACAGATGTTAGCTCAGAGCTAATCTTCCTCAGGAAAAAAAAAAAAGGGAAAGAAAACTGAAAAAGGAAACAGCATTCAGGGTAGCGTGTAGGTGATTTTTACAACACTAGTCCTAGAATATTCTAGGCCCTCAGAAAATATATCTAAACTGCTAAATATGCTAAATATCAAGTCCTTCCTTCAGATAAGTTCAAGATGACTGAATAAAGATACAAAATGCACCATTCTGGCACCTTTATGATGAGGGGAGGATTGCTGTTTAAAACTTTCGGGAGGCATTCATCTGACTCTTCTGCAAATGGTGGTTGAACAGGAAACAGATGAGCCTGTCAAATATAATCGAATATGAGGACTATGAAAATTATTATATTTGTGATTTTATTACATTAAGTAATACTTTATTACATTAAGCACCAATTGAAATTTATTAAACAGGAAACAATACAAACAAATTAACATCTTTAGTGTTCCTTGCAAAAATAGGTTGTATTTAAGTTACATATACCCAAACATACTACTTTCTAAAATGTTACTCTCCTAATTTTATTAGATCTCTGGCTTCTAATAATAGAAACAAATTGTAGAAACAGATTCTCTGAAGCCACTGAAGGACACAAACCTACAGAGACAGTAAAATGAAACAGAAACACTTGTTTCCCAAGACAAACACTTGGATGATAAAGACAATGTAACTCCCATTCATTTAAAATAATTTCTTCAATGTAAACTTTAAAAGTTTCCTTCAAAGAACAAATATTTTATTGCCTTATACTTAAATATTTTAATAGTATCTCTATCAATAGCACATAAAAATAATTTAAAATTCAGGCCCATCTAGTAGGTACTCAATAGAGAAAACGGAAACCTTCAGAAGAGAATTAAACTGTAGATAGAGCATAGTAAGTACCATCAGCAGTCCACTCTGTTCAGTTTCCAACAATTAAGAATACCAACACTGTTCGTCAGAAGAAAATACCACGTACATGACAGCTGTAAATGATACGTCCCTAACGAAGTCTCAGAAGAGAAACCAAACCCAACTTCTCAAGATGGCTTTGGGCCTAAGAGCATGCTGACAAGCGCTCTACTAAAAATTAATCTGTGCACTCCAAACACAAAAGCATTAACAAAAAACTCAATACCAACCTCTGTGGCATAGATTTTGAAGAGTATCCAGGAGCTGTACCAAGTCATCAGGAGAAAGACACCACATAACCAGACATGGTAGAGTAAGGAGAGATTCAAGAGGCCACTCACAGTGTCAAGAGGCCTATGAAACTGCCTATAAAAGAAGAAATTACTATTTAATCTTATGGGAAAAACACAATCTAACCATTTAACAGACTTGGGGCTCCACACTGAGAAACAAATAAATCCAATTTCAAAATAATAATGGTGATAGACTCCTCTCCTTTTGTACCCTATAGAGTTCTCTCCCTAATACTGTCTTACAAGGTACATAAGGGAGCCTTAAGAGAAGAGGAGATCTAAACTGGCACTCAGTTTCTTGTGTTCCAGATCATCACTGTCATTTACTATGAAGAATGAACTGAGCCTATAAGCCCTAGAGGGTGGATAAAATTTTATTATTATTTCTGTAGTTTGATACTCAAAACCCATTCAACATGACCAGTACCTCTCCTGGACCAGATTTCAGCTCCATCTGTATACCGATAAACAGTTTCATAGTAGTTAAAAGTAACAATAACCTAAAAACCTTTACTTTTAAATAATTTAAGAAACTGTTACAATGCTAAAGTGAATGCTATTTTGCCAAAACCTTGAATAGATCAATTAGCAAAGTCAATATAATCTTACAGTCACACAACTAGCAATTATAAAAACAGGATGTGAACCTCTGACCCAGTCATGTGTAAGTGCTGTGATCAGGTAAACCCTTGACCTATCTCTCCTCAGTGACCTCCCCCCACTCAGTGACCTCCCCCTCCTCAGTGACCTCATCCATGTAACGGTGGCATAATCTCTTCATTCTGCCTCTTAGGGCCATTATGAGATTTAAAACAGCTTTACTAGGAGTGCCCAGCATAGCGCTTGACATTCACTGGAGGGCAGGGGGCCACACAATAAATGAAGTTATTTTCAGCTTTCAAGTAAACATTTGCTGGCATACATTAAGGAGAGAATATCAGGCACTGCCACATAAACAAAACATTTTTTAAATGGAAGGAGGAAAGAACTACTATGATAAATTTCTATCAAGCATCATTTTTCTCTTTCCACTTGACCCAGTTTAAAATCTGGGCTAATGGGGCCGGCCCAGTGGTGCAGTGATTAAGCGCGCACATTCTGCTTCTTGGCGGCCCGGGGTTCGCTGGTTTGGATCCCCGGTGCAGACACAGCACCACTTGGCAAAAGCCATGCTGTGGTAGGCATCCCACATATAAAGTAGAGGAAGATGGGCATGGATGTTAGCTCAGGGCCACTCTTCCTCAGCAAAAAGAGGAGGATCGGCAGTAGTTAGCTCAGGGCTAACCTTCCTAAAAAAGAAAAAATCTGGGCTAACATAATGAATGACCCATGCATTTGGTTTCATGTTTAGCAATTAAGCAGAAAGCAAAACTAAATTTTCCTGGTAAGCTTTAAAAGTTAGGAATTGAAACCTATACTGTGGCAATAATATTTCAAACACCCATAAATGCAAATATTCCACTCCCAGAAACTGGCATTAGCGAAGGCCATGTATGATATAGAAAGTCTCACAGTGGAGGAACCAAAAATTAAAAGAACAAACACTAATAGAGAAATTTACATTTATTTGACAAATAAAGATTAAAGCTTTATCTAGGTGCAAAGTTCGTGGTAACTAGAACAATACACCCAGTGCTGCCACTCAATTGCCACTTGTGACCTTCAACTGGTCACTTGACCTTGCTCAATTATGGTTTCCTCATGGACAAAATTAGAGTAACACCACAGCACTGTGCTTGTCTACAACAAAGCACACAATGGTCACTGAGGAGAAAAACAAAAGAGCGGCATGTCCACGCAACTCAAGAAGTCTACTTTTGTAAGTCCATAATATAAAAGCTGTATCTAACAAAAACTGAATTATCATTGCTCACTTCTGGGGACAGTAACTGGGTGACTGGAGAAAGGAGCAAAAGGCGTCTCTTTCACAGTAAGCACTGTTAAATACCAATGGAATTTTAAACTATGTGAACTATGTGTATTCAAAAATGAATACAATTTAAAAAAAAATTAAAGCCTAAATCTAAACAAAATATCTGGAAAGTAGCAAACATCTAAAAGGATGGAAACATCTAAAAAGAGTTAAAATTAGACTTTTCATATATCACTTACTCATCTATGCGAAGGTCCATAGCAGTGCTAATCCAAGCTTTGGGAATATGGCCTAAGGGGGAAAGAACACCATGCTATGAACATAAGAAAGTTAATAAATCTTAATCATGCTTTGGAATATGGAGTTGATGAGACAACCAAGTCGACACCAAGACCTCAGTGAAAACGCTAGAGTGTTTGATCAGGAATGAGCAGGAAAAGAGTAATTTCTAAATACAGGCAGTCCTTGCTGTGCAGTTCCAATATGTACATATTTCAGTATGGTTTAGTGAAGTAACACCAGCCTTCAACGCCACAATTCAAATTTCAGTTACTGTGGCACAGTACCTGTGAGGAACTGAATGTGCTACTTCCGGCTTTTTAGCACACAAATCAGTATGGAGATAACAGATGCACACCATGATCTGTGACCAGCCATGTCACTTCTTTCAGCGTCTGTTGGTAATTAGTCACTCACATGTGTTATTTAGTTCACAGAGACAGCAAAGCATGCAGCTGTTGTCTCCTACGATAGACACACATGACATTGTACAAACGTAACTGAAAGAGGAAACTGGCCAAAAAAGACCAAGGGGCAGCAAAGAAATAAAGTGCTAATACTGGAAATGAAATTTGAATGGGACATAAATGGAGTTATAGAAGAAATAGTTGACCATGGAAATGTTGACACAGCCGCTACGTCAGCCCAAACGTACAACTACAAAGGAACTGCCAGGCTGACTGTAGTGAAGTTAATCCAACACGGCAAAGTGGTAACATTAGAATGACAATGACAAGAGCTGTGTAGAAAAACGGATTATACAAACTACAAGTGAAAAAACTAGACAACAGAATAGCCTCTACACAGTGAGAACAATTTTGTAAAATTATATCCATAGAAAAAAGTAGGATTAGAAAAAGTTAGTCTGGAAACAGGACTTTAGAATGTTGGATTTTATTTATATTATTATGGGTTGCTATTGAGATTAATGTTTTCCACTCAACTTGTACTGCTCATTATATTAAATAAGCTGTATTTTTGTGCTTGAGATTCATGTTAATAAATGCTACAAGGTTCCCTTAGCAACAGGACATTTCTATGGTATTAGTAACAGGTTACAAACTTATAAAAAACAGTACGTTATTTTTAGAGTAATGATCAAATGACATACAATATTTTCCTTTTTTAAAGGAATACATTCTTTTTTATTGTGGTTAAAAAAAACACAGAACGTAAAATTTACCGTCTTAACCACTTTTAGTTGCACGTCCACTATACGCACCTTGTTGTGGAACAGATTCCAGAACTTTTCCATCTTGCAAAGCTCAAACTCTGTACCCCTTGAACAACTCCTTCTCCCTCCCCACTGCCCCTGGTAACCACCATTCTACTTTCTGTTTCTAAGAGTTTGAGTACTTTACATACATCACACAAGTGGAATCATGCAACATTTGTCTTTTTGTGACTAGCCTATTTCACTTAGCGCAATGTCCTCAAGGTTCATCCACGTTATAGCATGTGACAGGATTTCCTTCTTTTTCAACGTTCAATAATATTCCATTGCATGTATATACTACATTTTCTTTAGCAATATTTTCCCTTAACTAAACACTTTGAAAATCTAAACAATGAATTGGTTGGATAATCACATACTACAAGCCTAGGAAACATACAAATACAACCAAGAATGACTTTGTAACTGACATTTTCTGAGCTATGAGCTAACACATACCCTGTATCAAAAAGTAGAAATTCTTACCAAGAAAATAATACACAATGCAGAAATTTCTAATCAGGAACAGTGACTCCACACAACTATGCTTAACTAGTAAGAGCAGAGATCTCCTAAAGCGCAAGAACTTGTACTGCTGTGGAAAAAAAGGAAAACAGAATCAAATGACGCATCCACACAGAGGTTTATTTCATTCTAAAGCAAGCACATAACTATAACTGTCCACATATACAACATAATCATTGCACAAAAAGACAACGTTTACTCCAGAGGCAAAAAATCAACTACTTCTGATGTTAAAATGTTTAATATTTACATCTCATTGATATGAGATCAGAAGAGAGAAAATTGACAATATCAATCTATACTTGATACTAAGGACTATGGAAATGGAGAAAATATAAAAAAACATAACAACAACAGTAGCAGGTGACATTCTTTGGGCGCTTACCACATACCAAACTCTGTTCTAAGCACTTTACAAGCATTAATCAATTTAAACCGCACAACAACCCTATGAAGGAGGTTCGATTATTATCCCCATCTTACAGATGGGAAAACCAAGGCATAGAGCTTAAGTAACTTAACCCCTCTTACCAGCTGGCAAAACGAAAATCTGAGGTTTTAATCCAGGCAAACTGACCTTAGAGCCTGAAATCCTAAAGACAACGTACACTGTACTCTACACTAAATTTTTCTAAATGCTGCTTGTAGAAAAATAGGAGGCAGTGAAGAAGACACCAGTCTAAGGATCAGGGACCCAAGTTCTAGTGTTTCCTCTTTCTCTACAACACTGAGCAAGTCATGTCTCCTCTCTATCTAGTCATCTGTGAGATAAGGCTGAACTAGCTAAATAGTTCCGTAGCGTGTATCTTCCACTTATAACAATTTAAGAAAAATGAATCAAATAAGAAAAAAAGTTTTTTCCTGAAAAAACTATACTTCTTGTGAAACAAGGGTTGTTTGGCCTTATCCAGTCTCTGCCCCAAAAATGCCAATGGAGAAAATATTTTTAAATTATTGGAAAGAATCTAAGGAAACCTAACAAACCAAAGATGAACTTCTCAAATTCTGCTCCGCTTTTGGCTTATATTAGAGCTCATCCTTCTTTAAGGGATTTCAGAAGCTAAAGTACAGCCAAGAACTATAGCACTTGGGTGGAGGTTATTTACATCTTCACACCATGTCAGCAGATTCCTGCAGTATCTTACAAAAATCAGCCCACAGAAATACTTGTCACTAACCATACAGCCTCCAGTATCCTGGTTTACTCAGGTATCTTCAAAGTCCAAGATGTGAAACTGCCCTATTCTGTGTAGCTGCTACGTGCTACCACCTTCTCCCCTTAATCCCCCCAATAAAAAGGGCACAGTTTCTGTAGTATTCCTACTGCAGTTCTCACCTCAACCATTACTCAGAAGGTTCCAGAGAGGGAGGGAAGCACGCAGGCATTTCAGGAGATATGCAGAGAATAGCTAACATGCCTTCTTCTTGCTCCTAAAATGAAGTGTTTTTCAATTCCCTGTTGGGTTTCTTCTGTGATCTGGCTTTGAGATACCCTTCACTGAATATTTACTGTGTGCCAGGCTCTAGAAATCTTAACTCATTTAATACTTTCAAACAGTCTTGGCCTAGAGGTTGCCAAGCCCTGTCTTGGTGTGCATCCATTTCTTTGTTCCCTACTCCATGCTAGCATCTGCTTTCCCCTATCAGTCTGTCATCAAGAATTTGATAAGGGCAGCAAAACTGGTTTCAGTACTATAGGCAACTTTAGGGGAAAAAACCTAATGGGCTAATGGCAAATTGGTTAAAATTAGCAGACTTTTTAAAAGGTCTAATTTTTCATATTGTTACATAATAGAAGTAGTTACTGAATAATATGTACAATATAAAACTGTGGAAACCTCACCCCACAAAATGTATGATGTTATAGGTACTATAGAAGTAAACGTACGATAAGGGGTCTGGAAGAATATACACTAAACTGGTCCCAGTGGTTATCTCTGAGGCAAAGACTGAGACTGGCGACAGACTGGCCAAAGAGAACTTCCATTTTACCTACAGTATGTGACTAACGTTGTATAATAAAAATGCTAACACTCTACTTAGGAAATTGGCTGACAGGCAGCACCAATGATAATGATAACAATGATAATAATTGCTTGTAAAAAACCAATTTTTTTTAAGGTCTAACATTCTTTGGTCAGCTTAGCTGGTTAACAAAAACAGTAAATGGCTACAGCCATCACATCACTTTATGGAGGCTCAGAAGCAGAAGGAATGGGCCTGATTTCTCACATCAAGCTTGCGATTTCCTGACAATCAAGGCCTGCTTACCTGAGCAACATAAAACCTGTAAGGGAAGGTCATACTCTGTGCGCCATGCTCTTACAGCTAACGAAAGAAAGCTAGGCCATGGGGTCCTCCTTCGCCCTCAGTCTTCAGGGGAGACAAATCTACCCAGCTAGGCAAACAGACAGTTACAAACCTGATGGATGAGAAACTCTGATCCCAGGACAAAGATCCATCATCTCAACCACTCCTGCCCAAATCCTCACCTCCCTTCTCCACTGCACCGGCCCAGCAAGAGCCCTGCTCCAGCCATCCCGAGGCTGAGGAACAGCACCCAGCTGGGCAGACCAAACACCACTGCACACTCACGGTCACAACAGAGGACCCCAAAATATATTCTGGCAAAATACTCAACGGCCAAATATTAAAAATCAACATTCTGCTAAAGTTGAACCTGAAGCCAAAGCTGAATATTACCACCAGAGAATAAACTTCTAGGATATAAAAATGAATCTAAAATTTTATCAAAAGAAATTACAAAAAGTTTACTAGTCAAATGTTACAAACGTGACACTTCATGGTAGAAACTCTAATTTCTGAACACCGTCCCTCACTGGACTGCTCCTGTTTGCTCTACTGCACATCTGGGACGTTAAATAACAGGTACTTTCGGCTGAGTTCATGGAGGAGAAGGGATTTGGGGGTATCTCATTTTTCTCTAACACTTTTTTCTTCTTTCTCTGTATTCTTAATCATGTTTGGCTCAAAGATAATTTACCATGGCTACTTCTGTACAGGATTCTGGGGTTTTTCTCCTTGTGAAATTTTTAGGTGGCAAAGCTGACACTCTGCTTTTAACTCATCTTCACAAGACGTGAGGAATCTCTCAACGATCCTCCGTCACACGCCCAGGCCCAGGGAGGAAGGCCCAGTCCTGGCCTGTGAGCACCATCTCCCGCAGCGGAGTCTTCACCACCATGTTCTCGTGGGGACTACAGGCGTGTGAGCACTGCAGAACCCTAGGCCATCACACTCTCACGACACATCACGTGTTTACACATCCCTCCCTGCCCACCAGACTGGGTCCTCATGGGAAGGGGCTGGTTCCAATCATTTTGCTCCAAAGCCCAGTCCTCAGCCTGCCACAGAGGGAATGAAGTGAACAATGGGACAGTCTGGAAGAGTGGGAACAGGCTGGGGAGAGCCTTGATGCCACAGGAGAAATCCCAACCGCTCTCTCTCTCTCTCCTGCCCGAGGACGTGCTTCTGAGTTCCAGAGACAGTTCCCACCAGATTAGCAGATTTTTAAAAACCTAACCAAAAGATAGTTTAAACTGTCCCACTCAAACCAGCTGACACTGATTTATTTGTTTATACACATCACGCCGTGTTCTGAAAAGGATCTGAGACAGTAACTCGCATAGCCTCAAGCCTCTAAGGTTCTTAGGCTCAGAAAGAAGCTGGCAGCTGCACAGAGGCACTCTGCATGAATGTCATCACCCTCACCCAGCCCTGCCAGGTCACAGCACTGCCTCTGCCTAGCAGGGAGGGAGGACCGCAGGAAGCGGTCTTCTGGGAGGGGCAGAGGAAGGCACCCACAGCCCTCAGACATACGCTAATGTCCCATGAAGACTAATCTCTCCCCTCCAAATGGCACTCTGAGGATCTCAGGGCTAAATTTTGCCGATCAAATCTTGAATTAATCAGAAATGAGGCCCGTTATATCTACCAAGGCAATTTTAACTCTGCCAAATTCTGACATAAGGTAATGCTCCAATGCCGTCTTACCTGTATGATGGGAAACGGAAGATAGTTCATGTTGTTAATAAAATACAGGAGGCTATAGCTATAGCCCATAAATGCTCCAGCCAGTAGGAAAAAAAGGTGATACTCATTTAAGCAGGTTTGTGCAGAATGGTTCTCTAAACTGAAGGGAGAAGTTAGGTTATTAACTCAACAGTCAGGGACACACGTCACTGTTTTAGGCTCAATATTCACTGAAAGCAAAGCTTTGACTTAATCACTTAAGAAACACCCCAAATTCTAATAAAACAGTTCCTTTTAGGTTAAGTATGGGCAAAAGATTAACAAAACTCTTTTCCCTGATGCATGAGAATTTGCACTTTAGTTAAGTCTCTAGCTCTGAGCTCTGGAAATCTGACAAGAGTAAGAATGTCCCTGTGACAGTAAGCAACACTGCCTGCAAGGCAGGAAACTGCACGGGGACTGAGCGGGACTGCAAATAAACGATACACCGGACACAGAAGCTGCAACTCTGCGCTTCTCTCTGCGTCGTCTCCTGCACCCGGGCAGCCCTCATGAGGACCCTTTTCACTAAAGAAAATTTATCACAGTAGGAAAAGAACTGCCTTATATAATAGGGGGACAAAAGGAAATTGAGTATTCAACAGTACTCATGAACACTGTTTTAAAGTCAGTGGAAAACAGAGAACTTAAGATAACTCCAGTAATCTTTTTTGATTTTTCAAGTCAGAAGATCAACTTGAAATTTATATCAAGGCCACGTGTTCAAGAACTGTATAAGTTTCAAAACCACAGAAGTACTCTACTGAGGAAGGTAGTTATAATTATTTTAAAATTTTTTCTTGGGGCCGGCCCGTGGCCGAGTGGTTGACAGCGCTCTGTTTAGGCGGCCAGGGCTTCACCGGTTCAGATCCTGGGCGTGGACATGGCACCGCTCATCAGGCCATGCTGAGGCGGCATCCCACATAGCAGAACTAGGAGGACCCACAACTAGAATATACAACTATGTACTGGGGGCTTCGCGGAGAAGAAGAATAAAAAAGAAGATTGGGAACAGATGTTAGCCCAGGTGCCCATCTGTGCTTCCCAAACTATCCTTCCTTCAAACTCCAACCTAAATGCCACCTCCTCCAAGAAGCCACGTGTGGATGCTCCCTTGAAGATAAAAACTCCCACAAGTTTTATCTGCACATCTCACTTTCTTCCTATTACATCCTCTCTCTCAAACATTCCTATTTTTCTGTTACATCCATTAGCATCCATGTCTTAATTCCCCTACTGTTAACTCTCAAGGAGCTGAGTCCATGTGTGAATCACTCTCAAAAATCCAACAGCATCTAGCATAGCACATTGCACAGAACAAATGGTTTAAAAAAAAAAAATGTTGAAGGGCTGGCCCCATGGCTGAGTGGTTAAGTTCGCGTGCTCTGCTTTGGCGGCCCAGGGTTTCACCTGTTTGGATCCTGGGTGCAGACATGGCACTGCTCATCAAGCCATGCTGAGGTGGCATCCCACATGCCACAACTACAAGGACCCACGACTAAAAATACACAACTATGTACTGGGGGACTTTGGGAGAAAAAGGAAAAATAAAATCTTAAAAAAAAAACCAAAAAACTGTTGAATTCAACAAACATAAAACATCAAAAAAGTTTGAGGTATGTAAAAAAAACCACCTTCTGTAGAAGTCTGGAAAGTAAAGAATATCCATAAACTATTAAGCTATACAGGTCACCTGCAGCTTAGTAACTAAACAAAGTCCTTAGAAAAACTGTATTTGATATTACCTCTCAGCACCAGTGCAGGGAACCACAAGAAAACTGTATCGACCCCTGGTTATCACAGCAGCGCACCAGGCCATCATCATTCCCATGGCGGCATGAATAAACGAGTGCACGAGCTGCTGAGGATGGAGGATCTTCCCGATCAGAGCCAGCCTGGAGCAGGGAACGGAAGGCACCACTGCAAACAGAGCACACGGCTGTCATGTTACAATCTGCAGCACACAGAGTCAGAGGACCTACACTGCTCCCTTCCATCCTGTACAAACACTCCAAAGGGCAGGAAGAAACCCAGGGCGAATGTAAAATATAGTACAGAACAACTCTAAGTTAAAATAATTTGAAAAAAGACTGAACACAAAGAGATGCACACACACAAAAACCAAAGAACCTAGAGAGATGAAGCCTAAGGACAACATGATTAACAATTTTCAGTTCTTTTTAATTAAAATTTCCTGATAGCTCAAATAGTGCCTACGCTGGCACTCTTGTAAGTGCCATAAAAGAACAAATAACAGGGGCTGGCCCCGTGGCCAAGTGGTTAAGTTCGCACACTCCGCTTTGGCGGCCCAGGGTTTCACCGGTTCGAATCCTGGACGAGGACATGGCACCACTTATTAAGCCATGCTGAGGTGGCATCCCACACGCCACAACTAGAAGGACCCACAACTAAAAAATATATATATTTACATATATACAATTATGTACCAGGGGCTTTGGGGAGAAAAAGGAAAAATAACATCTTAAAATAATAATAATAATAATAATAATTTTAAAAAGATGGTGCCTGCCCTCCAGCAAGTTATCTTTATTTCAGCATTTGAAATTATCAATATATAGTCCATCTGTGAAAAATAAACCACAAACTAGGTAAATAACAACAATACTGAATATTAAAATAAATGCTTGCATGGGTATTCCTAATACCTCTCTGATAGTCCAAAAAAACTTTCTGGAAATGAACTGAGGGAGGTGAGTGTGAGCAGAAGATGAGGGATGCTGACCTTTGAAAACAGCTACCACAGGGTTCCCTGCCCTCTGCAATCTTCTTTTAATATCCGCCCAGTAAAGAGATTGTGGGGAGGCGGAAAACTAGGTACAAAGGGAGAGGGCTCAGGTGCCTTACCTTTGGGGAAGAGGCTGCCATCACCTCTCCCGCCCCATTGGAAAGGCCCAGGAGGACCTACTAACTGCGCGACTGACTTAAAATACTCTGAATACACCAAACCTTCTCATTTCACTAAGCCTTTTTATACGCTATACCTTTTCCCTAGCACATCGTTTCCCTTCTTTGTGTACTTAATACAATTCATCCTTCAAGGCTTGGTTTAAGCATCATCTCATCCAGAAGCTCCCCATGCTGGGTAAATGGTGTTCCTCTAAACTCCCATGATGGCCAGTATATTCTACTTGAATATACTTGATGTTTACTGTCTGTCTCCCCATTAACTGTGATCCTCTGGGGAAAAATGAGACCATAACATTTATCTCTTAGTCCCCCCAATACATGGCACATAGTAAATGCATAAAGAAGGCTTATTGAGGGGCCGGCCCAGTGGCGCAGTGGTCAAGTGCGCACATTCTGCTTCAGCAGCCTGGGGTTCATCAGTTCAGATCCTGGGTGCAGACATGGCACCACTTGGCAAGCCATGCTGTGGTTGGCGTCCCACATATAAAGTGGAGGAAAATGGGCACGGATGTTAGCTCAGGGCCAGCCTTCCTTACCAAAAAGAGGAGGATTGGCAGCAGACATTAGCTCAGGGCTAATCTTCAAAAGAAAAAACATGTAATATTTTAAATTTTTTGGAAAACCACACAATTACAGACTTTTATATTTGAAAAGGATGGAGAAACCACCCAGCCCTGATCTCCTACCCTATAAAGCAGTTATTTTTATAACACAGGTGCTGAAACACAACTTTCATACCAGCTGTGAACTATTAAAAGATCTAAGTTATTTTTTATTGTGGTAAAATATACATACAGCTTACCACAAATGTATAGTCCCGTGGCATAAGTACACTCACATTGCTGTACGACCATCAGCACCATCCGCCTCCAGACTCTTCCACCTTCCTCAGCTGAAACTCTGTCCCCTCTAACCAATTCCATTCCCTCCTCCCCTCTACCCTGGCAACCACCACTCTCCTTTCTGTGTCCATGAGTTTGATACTCTAGGTACCTAATATATATAAGTGAAATCTTATAATATTTGTCCTAAGAGTTCTAAATATTTTTTAAAAACAGAGAAACCAGCATTAAATAAATTTTAAGGTAAGACATCTAAAGTATATGATTCTGTATATATTTTTTAAACTTTGACACAAAACACAGCCTCTTATACACACCCACGTAAAAACGCACTGAGTCTGCCCTTAGTAAAATAAATTCAGATATTTGTTAAGACAGTTAACATTTGAAAACTCACCTGTATAGAATTCCAGATTGAAAATACTTATTATTACTATTACCACTGACAGCAGCAGAAGGTAAAAGATTACATAGGAACTGTATAGATCATTGAAGGAATCTGAAACATTTAAGAGAGACGAATTAGTAAATTCATTCAGTCATGTAGTTACACTCAGTATATTGAAAAAGAAAAAGGATCTGAACCAAAACTATAATTTTAATTTTAAAAGTTATGTTTTCTTTGAGAATTTACTCATACATGCTGACAGGTCCCACAGGACATCAACTCAAGGAGTACGGTGTGAGCTATTTGGACCAAGCTGTAAGTCTTTTAAAATTATAGCAGAATTTCTTTCAGAGAACCCAGATGTTAACGTCAGACAAAATACTGCCATATGCAAACATATTTCATCATGTGAAACAGAGAGGTACCATATTTAGCAATAAACCAACAATGTTTCTTTTTAAAATGTAAATAATATTTTTCAGATCTCTTAATAAATGCAATTAGCCCCTATAGCTAAAAAAGTAACATTTCTGAAAATAGCATAATCCATAAATCATCAAAATGAGTTGAATTAAAAAACAAAAAAATGATATCTCTGTAAAATACTAATATATTCACACTTCAGAGTAGTTCAACAATCAATATTCCATTTCAAAAATATGGCAAAGTTTAAAATATGTATATACCTAAAAACATGAACAAGAGAATAAAAACAAGGACATGTTTGCTGAATAGACTAAGACAATAATGAAACCAATGATTTTTAGAAGCATAATTCATGGACCAAAATTAATGAAAAATATTTACTAAGTATTCACAATTAAACCCAAGCATTATACTGAGCTAAAAAGATGAAAGAACTCACTCAAATGACTGGAAATAAGTAAGGAAAGAGTACAATTTCTCTGAAAAGACTTTATGAAGCAAAAGTTGCAGCAGACAAGTAACATTTGAGGAGAAAGACGGCATAAACCAAATCTAGCCTGGGAGAAAGTGTTATTAGGGTTAAAAAGCCCTTGGCCATGAAATGGCAACAAGTTCTTCTGTGAAGTGTGAATTCTTTACCACTGGTAACGGCTCTAGACGGCAATGCTGAATTTTCTGAGGCTGCGGCTAGACAGCCAGGGCCAATGAGTGACGCAGACTTGGGCAAGGCGGTGACAGAAGTCCCTGCCATCCCCGCTCTGCCTCAGGGCTCACTTTCATGCGACCTGTGGGACCCATCCAAGAAGTGGCTGATACGTCTCAAGAAAAAACTGAACGTGATTTTCATTCTTCAGCAGCAGCATCTCCAAAGGCCACAAGGTAAAGCTTCTAACTAATTGAAAACTGGCGTTTTCCTCTGAAAAATTAACAACACACTTCCCACTTTCCAAAGAAAAGAAATTTACTGTTACTACTGTTGAGAGGGAAATAAAAGAATTTCAAAAGTATTTGCGCTTCTTAGTCTTAAGAAAGACTTTAAAGACTTCAAAACTTATTTTGGCAACACTTCTCTTTTTCCATTTTTTAATTCTAGTGTGGGCATACTAGAAAAACACAGGCTTTGAAGTCAGAGACCAGTGTTCAAGTCCTAGCTCAGTTCCTCACTAGCTGCGCATCTCTGCACAGACTGACCACCTGACTCTCAGGTTCCCCATTTATAAAGCAGGGACAGGGCCAGCCCTGACAGCCTGGTGGTTAGTACAGTTCGCTGCGCTCTGCCTTGGCGGCCTGGGTTCGGTTCCCAGGCGCAGAGGCACAGCAGCCCTCTGTCAGCAGTCGTGCTGTGGCGGCAGCTCACGTAGCAGAGCTGGAAGGACTTGGAACTAGGATATCCAACTGTGTCCTGGGGCTTTGGGAGGAAAAGTAAAATAAAGGAGGGATCACACCTCTTTACCATACAGGGTTGTAAGAAGGATAAGAGGTAAGACACCTAAGGAGCTTAGCAGGGGGCCTGGCACACCGAAGACAGCAATAATTGGTAGCTATTCTTAGTTAACATAAAATAGTTTATACTTTAATGAATTTAGTAATTTTATTTTGTCTCCAAGGATTCTGAGAAGTATTCAGCCTGCTCCAATCTTTTCCTCCTCACCAATCTTTGCACTTAACTCTACATTCCTTAGTCTTTAACTTTCCTCCTTTTCTTCTTCTCATATTTCTTTCTTATTAGCCACAATATAGAAATGAAGTATTCTTAATCTTAGACAGGTTTTTTAAAGAGATACATGTCATATTTTCTATCCACAATTTTTAAATAAAATAACTCTCTTCCTTAAGAAGACAATCTCAATAAAGTTGTCAAAAAGAAAAGAGAAACAAAGCTTAAGTTTTCATTTATGTGGTCTTCTGATGTGACAAAGTCTCTGACGGGTTTACTAATCTTATTACATAAGGAAAAGGCGGCTTAGTTAGGAAGGCCATGCTTTAAGACTACCTTGAAGTAAAGGGCAGTAATTAAAAATGAACTATTTGAAACAACGCAATTTTTATGCTGAGGAGCAGGTCGTGTAAATTTGTTTTTTCCAAACTGACTATCACTTACCAGACAGCCACTGTATAGGATGAAATAAATCAATGCTGCTGAGGATGATAAACACTGTGGTACAGACGGGGAGCAGCAGCACTGACCAGACAATGCTTGAGACTATCCTCCAGCCCAAGACCTACAAGTAAACCAACAAAACCTCAATTGTGAAGCCAGTTAAACTATTTCAGTTATGCAAATCCCATCTCTTCATACAGATGCGAATCACTAATGTTGACACTCACATCACTGCTCATGCAGCTATATATAAACTCCAATGGTTACCACTATGAATAACATTACATACTGCTATGGAATCTTATATCAGTGAACTGATGCTCCTGTTAGTCCAAAGTCAGGCAGCACATTAAACATCACACATTGGGGGAGGGGGAGGGATGGTCTTATCTAGTTTTACAAGTATGTTTTACAGCAACTTCTACTTGTCTCTCTAGGTTTAATTGATAGATATGTCAGTATCTAAAAGCTGTATACGTTTTAGGGGAACCATCTGCATACTGTAATTGTGTTTACAATTATTAGATATGCACTCCTTTTGGGGCAACTTACTGCATCTCATTCATGTCTGAAGCACCAGTGCCTATCATACTCAGAACTCGTAAACAGGATTTATGGTTGAATAAGTGAATATAAGAAGAGATACTGAGGGGTTTTAAGCATGAAAGTGACAAACGGGTTTGTTTTGGAAGGTAAAACAGCCGTGTGTTTGTAAGGTGGCTATGATGAAGATGGATCAGAAGGGACAAGACCCAGACAGGAAGCAGTTAGGAGGCAGGCCATGGAAACTGCCCAAGTCAAAAATTACAGTCAGCGTCTGCAGGAAGGCAGGGACAATCGGAAAGGAAACAAATTGCAGCCACATTTCTAAAGTACAATCTGCAGGACACTGGTGATTGATAACATAGGTGGTAAAGAATATGTAAGATTTAAGGACTCAAAAGTTTTTAGCTTGGGATACAGGGTAGAGGGCAGTGCCGCTGGCGTGTGTTACTATTTCCCTTTGCCCTCCACAGAATGGATGCAGAACTGTGGATGCAGCTTCAACAGAAGTGATTCCTCCTCTCAGCCCCACAGTGCATACACGCCTCTAACCTACAAAGAATACCTGTCCCGCTTACCTAGTCCCAACCCCAGCCTCTGCTAAGGCCACGCCACTTTCTTTCCCATTCTGGACACCCCTTGCCACTTCTTATCCCAGGGAATCACCAAGTTATTTTGCCCCCTCTAGGTACACCACTCCTGCATAAACCTCTTCCCCATTCCCTGCCCAGTTCCATGCAGGTCATCCCTCCCAGTCGCACCAGTCCCCTCTGGAATCCTTTCTCATCCCGTAACGAGCTTGCCCTGGGACGTCCCGCGCACACACATCCCGCAGCCAGCTTCCCCTCAGCCCACTCCCTACAACCTGCAACCAGGGTGTCACGCCGCCCCCTCCCCAGGCGCTTCCCACATGCTCCCCACGCGCTCCCCGCGCGCTCCCCTCGAGCCAGCCCTCCAACGCCTTGTGCGCACGCGCCGTAGGCGCCCGCCCAGCCCGACCCCCGAAGCGGCCGAGAACGCGCCACGATGCGGGCAAGACTCACGCGCCACAGAATATCCCGCGACCCGCCGGCGCAAGGCCGACTCACAGCCGTGGCCATGGTGATGGCGGCCCCTGCTCTGCGGGGAGCAGGCGACGGGAAGCCCGCCCGCCACCGCAGTTCAAAGGGAGGAAGGTCCCAGGAGGACCCCGTTGGGGCTGCCTCAAACGCTGCCTGAGCAAAGCCCGGCCCAGGTCCCAACCCATTCCTTCGATGCTTCGTCTGGACAGGCCGGACGGGCCAGCACTGCCCTGCAGACACGTGCCCCCAAGGGAACTTGGACTCCAGGACCCGCCCTCTGGAGTCCAAAAGGTCTCTCCGAAGCAGGGTCCAGCGGAGCTCCAGAAACTGGGGGCGGCGCTGCATGCTGGGAACTGTAGTTTCGACGGCCTTCTGGGCGCGAGGAGGAGCGTTGCATTCTGGGACTCGGAGTTCCAGCGTACGGCATGCTGGGAGTGGAAGTCTTCCCAGAGGTACCGTGTAGCATGGTGGGAATCGTAGTGTTTATAAAGCCGATACTAGTCGCAGGGTTGGTTGATCGGAATTCTGCACTTTGGCAGATCTGGCAAAATGATTCGCCCTCATTTCTCTTGATTTCACTTTATCGACCGCCTGAAAGTGAAATCAAAAGATTCCGTGGCCCTCTCCACAAAGTTACTAATTTTACTGAAATGGAAAAATCTGTTTCCCTATAGGAGCATCTGGTTTCGTAAGAACTAGTTTCTCGTTCCAACTCTGCCACTTGCTAAGTGGAATCTCTTGACTCTCTCTCAACCTCCATTTCTTCATATATAAAAAAAGGATAACAATAAAGATGGCATCCAGTGATGCTGTGAACCTGTGATAAAATGCTATGCAAATACTGATTGTCATTAATTTCCTGCCAGTGAGAACAAAGGCTTTTCACCACCCGAGTCCCACTTGATGAAATCTTCCTATAGCGTTAGGCCTCAGTGAGATCCCTGGAGGCATACTGCTAACACCTCGTAATACCCAGTCACAGACGGTCAACACTCAGTAGTCTAGAAAGACAGAGAGAGAGGTTCAGCGATTTACGGGCTCTGAAGGCGCTCACAGTCTAGTGAGAGAAACATCACACATACTGCTCTGCAGTGTTTGCTAATAATGGTTTCCTGAGTTGCTTTAAGATATATCACATTCACTTCCAAAAGCATGTTAATACCAATTGTGTCTGAAGCATTGCAGGACAAACAGAAAACAAAGGTAGGTCAAGTGTCCGCCATGAAGAAACCTTCCATCCGGTGGTGAGAAAGATGAAGATCTTTCTAAATGAGTGTCCATAAACACACCTCAGGTGACTTGCAAGCAGATCACCTTGTTTAGTTCCTTTGGTAGAAACTACTAGTTGTCCCAGTATCTATTCTCCCCTTCTTTCTTAGTAATAGAATCCCTAATTTTAACTGGATGTGTGGCTACATTCTCCAGTCTCTCTTGCAGCTAGATGGAAGCAGGTGACTGAGTTCAGGCCAATAAAATAAAGTATTGCACAGCAGCTTCTCAGAATCGCCCCTTAAAGAGGGCTTGCGTGTTCTTTGCCCCTCCCACCTCCCTTCCTCCATCCAGCTGTGTGGAACTTGTGTTGCCTGAGCTCTAGCGCCATATTGAACCACAGGAAGAGGGTCATGCTCTAGATAAAATCAAGTGCTGAGCTAACGGGAGACTTGCTTACTTGAAGCAACCAGTCTGGGGCTACCTACCTTTACCTCCTGACTTCATTTACACGAGAGACGAATATTTATTGTTTAAGCCACTTGAATTTTAAAGCGCTTACCGCAATTTGAAATCATCCTGTGTAGTTACTTATTTATTGTCTGTCTTCCCACAAGTATACAAGCTTCACAAGGGCAGGGGCTTTGTCTGTCTTGTTTATCATTGTTTCCAAAATGCCCTTAACATTAGCAGGTAGTCAATAAATGTTTGTTAAATGTACAAAAGAATGAATGAATGGAAGAAAATAACTACATCAGACAATGTCTATTCAGGAAAACAAACTTTGTTATCTAAATCAAATAAGGATTTAATGCAAGAAATTGATAACCAAAGTATTGGAAGAGCTGAAAGAGCATAGGGGAGAAAGAATGGGGTTGTAGTAGCAAAAGGGAGAAAGGAGTTATTACCCAAATATGGGGAAGATGCTGCTGCTTCTGCCCCTGAACCCACAATTGATGCTGAGCTGCTGGGGTAGTGCCACTGCTGCTAGTAGGACCACAGTATCGCTGCTGAGCGGGAACTGAGGAGCTCGAACCCTGCAACTGTGGAAACCACCACACATGCCCAAAACCACCTGCAGTTGCTCTCTGAGCCTTAGCTTCCTCATCAATAAGAAAATCATCTTGCAAGGTGTTGTATTGAATGAGGTTTTGTTTGTAAATTCTCACCACACAGTAGGCTTTCAATATATGATAAATGTTATCAGCAGAAACATTACAGGCTTTGGTGTCACATAAATGTGAGTGTGAATGTCTGCTCTACCACTTAGGAACTGTAGGATCTTAGAAAGTCACTGTGTCTTTCTCAGCTTGTGTAAGAGGCATTGCTATAAACAAGGAAAGCATGCTAGAAAGATAAGAGCACTAAATAGATGAAACCATAACCTAATCCTTCAAAACGGAATAAAATAAGAAAAATAATATGAAATATGAAAGAACAATACCAATTAGTAGTAGAAAAACTCAGAAATTATGAGATAGGACTCTAAGAAGAAATAGAAACAAAGAAAAAATCATTCTGAAAAGGAAGGTTGAACTAGAAGGAACTCAAGAACAAAGAAACAACAGTAATGCCATAACAAAGGAAAGACTTTTTTTAATAAAAAAAAGAAGAAAGAAGGAAACAAAGGTTGTTTGGTGGGGTTTTTTTGGTGAAGAAGATTGTCCCTGAGCTAACATCTGTGCCAATATTCCTCTATTGTGTCTGTAGGACACTGCCACAGCATGGCTTGATGAGCAGTGTGTAGGTCCATGCACAGGATCCAAACCTGTGGGCCCCAGGCTGCCAAAGCGGAGTGTGCGAACTTAACCAGTATGCCACCAGGCCAGCCCCAGAAAGGATTTTTTAAAAAGCAACAAATAGAGAAGATAGGCAAAGAAGATCTAACATGTGGATAATGGGAGCCCCTGAAGAACTTGGACTTGCGTTTTAAACCACCACTCTCTCCCAACAAGGTACAGGGATGTGGGAATTACTTTTTCTCAAATTGTCCTAATATTTTAATATGAGTCATCATTTTCCTAAAGTTTTATTTTAAAACTTTCACTTATTGTATAGTGCTGGGCATCATATACCCTGAAAAATATTAAGGGGTGGTGGTGGCAAATAACCCTTCTTTCTCCCCATCTGTAACCAGTTTAGTATCAAATTCAGTCCTTCCAGGAGAGAAGGCTGCTGAGTCTTGAGAAAATGTGATTAGCCATTTCCAAAGGCAAAATAAAAGACATTTATTTTGAAATACAGCTCCTTGGACATCCAGTCTCTTGTGCAACAGTATTTTGATGAGTCAAGCAAAAAATAAATTGAAAACACTTGGATGCTATTTCCTAGCGGGGGCGTAGAGAACACATAGCCCCCAGGATTAACCTAAGTCCTTTTTTCTTTTTAACCAAACTCCAAGCCTTGGGGAAGAATTCGAAAGATCCCCCAAACTTTTAAGGCGCAGCATCCTCCTTTCTCCTCTGACGCCCCCTCCCTGGAGCCGGGCTGCACCTCTTGCTGGCTGTTTGCTGGGGCTGGCCTCCACTGCCTCTTTCTTGGGGGTCAGATTTCAAAAGAAAGAGCAATGAAGACAGAGTGAGATCCTTGAGGGAAAATCCACATAGTACAAGCGAAATGTTGTAAGCTAGATTTCAGAAATGGGTTTTTCTCTCTTTTTATTTTCTTCTGAGCTAACATTCTTTGCCAATATTCCTCTCTTTTTATTTTTTTGCTTGAGGAAGATGGTCCCTGAGCTAACATCTGTGTCAGTCTTCCTCTACTTTGTATGTGGGATGCATCCACAGCGTGGCTGATGAGTGGAGTGGGTCCACGCCCAGATCCACACCTGCGAACCCTGGGCCACCAAAGCAGAGTGCGTGGAACTTTAATCACTTGGCCCCAGGGCAGCCCCTTTTTCTCCCTTTTAAACCGGCCTAGGTTGTTTACAAAGTCTGATTTAACCTTCCGCCAATGACACAGACAGTGAAATGAAATCTGTGGGTGAGGGTGAGGCTAGTAGGTGCCTCGTCTTTAAGCACATGAGGAAGAGGCAGGACCAGAAGTTTTTGTGAACACCCAAGGGCCCGGGAGGCAAGAGGTAGAGGCTTTGGAGCCAGACAAATGCAGATTTGAATCCAGCTTCCTGCTTCATAGCAGGTTAGCGTGAGCGAGGAACTCAACCGCTTAGCGCATCAGCCCCTTCAACTGTAAAAAGGCGGACGGCAGTGAACACTGTTCATTCTTTTTTCTACCCGTCTGAATTGAGCCCATTATCTACCTTCCAAATAGTGTGATCGTCATTAATACTGTTCACCAAGTATTTCCCGCTCTCTGCTTTCTGGCACATAACAGGCTTGCACTTCATGGCCCCCTTTGAAGGTAGGTATGGCCGTGTGACAGTTTCAGCCAATGAATTGTGAGCAGAAGTGACACGTGTCACTTACAGGTGGAGATATCATTGCCACTGGGAGGCCCTCCAGAGCTCCCTTTTCCTCTGGCCCAGCGCCCAACAACATCTGAGATGGCGGCTGCTCGTCAACCCGGGGCCTGAGCAACGACAGTGAACAGGAGTTCCCCGCCAATCTGTGATGGACTTGCAACATGAGCGAGAAATAAAACTTGGTTGTTTGAAATTACTGATATTCTGGAGTTGTATGTTATAGAATAATCTCACCGATCCCGAATGACACAAATAGTGAGATAATAGATGCAGCTACCTGAGGAGGGCCTGAAAAGTCCTTGAAAAACTTTGTTTTATGTTCGATGTATTACCTTATTAATTCGCCCCACCAGAAGTTACGCAGCAATCCCATGGGCCAGGCGCTGTGTGGTCCGTAGGAGCAGAGTCCCTGCCATCAGGACCTTCCTGCCTAGGGTACAGGCCCCATCTTCAGACACTCACTCTCCTAAACCAGACTCTCAACTAATGCATCCAGCAGGGCTGGTTATCAGTTTTCAGTTTGTAAGTCATTCTTGGAAAAAGGGTGAGTACGGGCCTAAGATCTGCCTACTGACCCCTCGCTTCCTCACCAACACATCTTGTTTGCTTCTCCTTCATGCCTCTGCTTCAGCCAGACTCGCATGTCTTCCAACGCCACGTCTTCCATGAAGCCTTTCCTGTCGAATCTCTCCTTCTGAAAATCCTGTAATGCCCCCACTCGTGGACACAGCCCGCCTCGAGGTGCACAGCAGAGAAGGGCAGGCTTTGGAGCCAGACAGTCCTGCTCTCAAGGCCTGGCTCTGCCCCTCCCTGGCTGAGAAGCTAGAGATTTTGCTTTGGTTGAACATTATTATATATTGGACCCTGGAAATCGTATCACATAAATTTAATTCTCACACTTGCCCTTCACAATTGATTATACATACACATACATAATCTTTTACAGAGGAGGCCGAGCAGAGAGAGGTGAAGTGAAGCAGGGATTCACACCTCCATCTGCTTGAACATTTCAAGTCTTTTATAGAAGTAGTTTTTCACTGTATGGTCTCTTTGCTTGTTCTCTCCATTTTTTTGTTTTAGTATTTACAAATATTTGTACTTTTGTTTCATTTCCTTTATGTAACATCTTTAATCCCCTCTATCTGGGGAGGGCGATTATTGTCAATTGTTTCCCTCTTATGAACAACATTGACATTATCTAGTAACTTCCTCCTCCCCTTCTTCTCCAGCATCTGATTTGAGGCAATATTCTTTTACTGCTGGTTAATAACTATGAGGTAATCAGCAAGCTTATTCTGCCTTTTAAATGTTCTTCCTGTTCTCCTTCCATTTTTGTTAGTCATCCTGTATATTTATTCAAGGCACATAACCATTATAAACTATACTCTCTCCCTTATAACCATCATTTATTCCTAGTTCTGCAAGTAAATAGATTCTGAGGGCTCAGCACCGGTTCTGTCAACGTCTCACCAGTCATTTGGGCTGTCTCAAGTCTATTCCCTAGAGGATGCCTCCGAAAGGTCTCCTGAGAACACTCCCTGTGCACTTCCATGTACATAACATTTTGTTTGTGACCTTGACACCTGAAAGTCAGTTCATCTGGCTGTGAAATCCTTAGCTCACCTTTCCTGTGTCTGCATATCTTAGCCACGTCGTTAGTCTACAGGCTTCTGACCGAAAGTGCTGTTATCGGAGAGTCTGATGACAGACTTTCTTCCCCTTATAAGTGAATTTGTCTTTTAGGCTGGATGCCCCAAATATTTTTTCTTTAAAATTCACTAATTTTACTAGAATATGTCTCAGTGTTGATCCGGGTTGATTTCCCTATTTGGGAGGTGTGCCCTTTCTATATGCAGTCTCAAGTCTTTTTAATTTTTTTTTCAGGAAAGTGTTTTTTTAATTCTAGTTTTGTGTATTTATTCTCCTCTGTTGCCTCGTTATTTTTTTCTTCTTCAGGGACACATATAATATCCCATTAGATCTTTTTTGGCCCGTCCTCTATATTTGTTGTTTTTTTCTTGAATTCTTTGATTTCTCTTTATTCATTCTAGAATTTAAATTTTTTCCTTCTTTTCAGTTTTTATTCCCTTAAGGCATTATCTGTTGTGCAAAAACTATATTCCTTCTACTCCAGTCTTCATTTGTGAAATGAGTTTTCTATTTTTTTCTACTTCTTTCCTAAGTTAGATTACCTAATTTCTGATTTCTAATTCTGATTTGTGCTTTTGTTTCATATCTTGTATTATTTCCCTAATTTACTCTAGCTCATTTTGAAATATTAAGTTATGGTTTTGTCTGGGTTTGTGGGTCTGTCTTTCTGGAATGCTTTCATTTCATTAGGGATGTTGTTCTGCTCCCTGTTCTCATTTTTCTTATAATAACTTCATTGTGAGATGTGGGTGCAGTGCTTTCTGTTGCTCATTTACATGAAATTAGTCTTCCTGCACACTCTTAGGGGGAGGGGGAGCTAGGACAGCTTTGCGAAATTCAAGGCTCCACAGCTTCCCTTTCTGTTTTCACGAGTGTTCAGAAATACGGCTTCATAGGTTCTGAGACCTCCTGGCTCTGTTCCCCTCCCCGCCCTCATCTGGACTCCCCTGTCCTTCGCCCCAAACATCGCTGGCCCACCCTACTGGTGCTCTGTTCCCTGCACTTTCTACGCTGGTGTCCTGGAAAGACACTGTGGCTGGCTTTGAGAGTTCCCAGGACCTGGGCTGCTCCAGCTTCTTCAGACCTTACTTTGGACCCCTTGCTTCATCAGCTGTAAACTGGGTGTGCAAAACTCCCCCAGTTCCAGCAGCTGTCCTCCTGTTGGTCCACTGTACTTTCCGGGAGTACCTGTTGGCTATTGTGGGGTTCTCTTCTTTTTTGATTTCTTAGACACACTGTTGCTTCCCTCTGCTTCTTTCCACAAAAATGCCAATACCATGCAAGTCTTTGAGCTGCCAGTGGTCTCCACCTACTTGAATGTTCGGTTTGTGGTGCCATCTTGTCACCCTGTTTGTTGTAGATGTCCACAGATTTTTGCTTTGCTATCCCAGTGCCTCCATTTTTACGGGGGGAATTCAGGGAAATAAAAAAATGCTACTGCCATCTTCCCAGAATTCTTTTCTCTCAATTCTTATGATTCCATATAAGATACAGTGCCAACCAGTGAAATCAAAATGGACAAACCACCATCCGTTAACTTTTCTTAAAGTAGGGGTTCCAAGATGTAACAGTTACCTATCTAAAGCCCATTCTGGTTTCACTCAGGCTGGCACCGTGCCCAGCTAAAGAGCATTTCCCAGCGTGCCTTGCAGCTAGGGGTGACCATGTGATATGCTTCTGACCAATAAGAAATAAGCATAAAACATTGGGTGGGGCTCTGGAGAAGGCTCATTAAAAGGCAGATCAACTCAACTGCCAGCCCCCTTTGCCCTTCCCCTTCCTCCTGCCTGTCAAGAGCTGAGCTGAGCCGGAGAGAGCTGAGCCGCCAGGTCTCTGGGCAGAATAGAAAAAATGAAAGTAACAGTCAAGCCTTTCATCATTTACTGTGACAGGAGGGGGTTGTCTCTCTGCCAAAGGATCCTTAACAAAAGGCTCCTGCCGTTTTACAGACCCAGGAGGCTAGGAGGAGGGAGGGGGAAGGGCTAGGAGTGGAAGAGTACTGAATACTGAGCGAGAGTAGAGAAAACATCTTCAACCCCTGCCCCCCAAGTAAGCTGGTCTCAGCAGAGGCAGCTGAGAGGCCACAGCTAGGGGTCTCACTCCTTCCCCCATAAGGAGGCCTCCGTCCGAATGGTGGAGCCTGAGCTAGAAATGCGCTGTGCGTAAGAGCCAGGCTGGGGTGATGGCGGGGTGGGGCCAGAGTCCTTGACAGCGACCCCCTCAGAGGGCACAGTGCTGGGTTCTGCACCGAGCCTGTGTGGGCGGGCAGCGTTCCCCAGGCCTGTCAGCTTTCTAACTGCCTGTGGTTGGGCCTGAAAGATCACACACAGGCTTCTGGCTTGGAGCCGGACTCCTCACCGCCGACACTTTGCTGGAGGAAGAGCAGACAGCCTGACATCAGATGACGACAAATTCATGCTAAGGACCGCTGAGCAGAAGAAAAACAAAAAGATGGAATCATGGAGCAGCCATATTAACCTATGGCTATCTCTAAACTTCTATTCGCATGAGAAAAATGAAACTGCTCATTTGTTCAAGGGACTGCTTCTCAGACTTCTTTTACAGCGAATGCAATTCCTAAGTGCCACGTGGGAGTCGCAGGAGCAGCGGCTCCCAAATGGTGGTGCTGGTTGGTTCCTGAAATTTTCACTGGTCCTTGGCAGGTGAGAAAAAATGAACAGTGTAGTCAGTTTTTCATAGAGCTAAACTTATTCAAGTTTTTAGTTCTGAGATTATGGATTATTTGATATTATAATGTCCTCCTTTTTGTAAAATAACGGTGCTAATTTATGATGCTGGTTGTGTCTAAAATCCTTACTTAAAAATTAAACCTTCACCACTGTATTATAGAAACTCTCAACGTTTTTGGAAAAATTTACCAGTCATACCACACTTAAAAGTCCTTAGTAGTAACTAAATTCCCCCTCAAATGTGGATATTTATATGTGCCTGTGAAAAGTTACTGTTTTCCTAAACCTTAACACTGATAACACCTCTGTGACCAGATGTGTGGGTTTCCCACACCAAGCAATTCTGACACTAACTGCCTGGGGTTAGCGCAGACCCCACAGGTTAAGGGCTCGGTCCCACAAGACTGTGCCCCACTTCAGATGCCAATAAGCAAGCAGTGGGTCCCCAGCTTCCCCACGACTTCTGACTGACTTGGCTACGAATTGGAAGTTCCCACGACGCCCTCCTTGGGTTCCATAATTTGCTCACAGAACCCAGGAAAACAGTTTACTTACTCTCGCTGATTTATTACAAAGGGTATTTTAAAGGATACAAATGAACAACCAGATGATGAGACACACAGGGCAAGGTCTGGAAGGGTCCCGGCTGTAGGAGCTTCTGTCCCTCCCAGCACGTGCACGAATTCACCAACCCAAACCCCGTTGTCTTAGGATTTTTATGAGGGCTTCATCACATAGGCATGATTGTAACTCCATTTCCAGCCCTTCTCCCCCCTGGAGGAGGTGGGGGCTGGGGCTGAAAGTTCCAAGCTTCTAATTATGGCTCGGTCTTTCTGGTGACCAGCGCCCTCCAAGTGCTCCCAAGAACTGCCTCATTAGAACAAAAAATGCTGCACTACCAGGAAATCCCAAGGGATTTAGGAGCTCTCCCAGAAGCTTCTATCACTCAGGAAATTACAAAGGTCTTAAGAGCTCTGTGTCAGGAAGTGGAGTCAAAGACCAATTCTCCCAGCACTTCTATTTACAAGGCTTTTAGGGGTTCTGTGTCAGGAACAAGGGCAGAGACCAGTATATGTATTTCTTATTATTTCACAATATACTTCTGTTCTTCAATAGGAGAAAAATCCTGCCACTTTTGGTAACAGATGGGAAGGGGTTGCAGATGGCTTGTACGGGGGAAGTCACAGGTATAATTCACATGTATAAGAATCACTGCCTTGGTTGGCAGGAGTCAAGTATTAAAGAGTGAGCCAGGGTACCAGCCCAGAGGGTGACTGGAAGGTATGGACACCAAATTCTCCGAAAAGCCCTTGAAGACAAAAGAAGTATGTAGCTGGAGAAGACTGAGAGGTTGGAGGGGCAGGGATAAAATTAACAAAGAGCAAAAAGCTCAGACATGATCTGAGAGGCCCAAGGGTAGAAACAGGACCAAAGCAAAAGCTGCAGAGGTGCTTCCAGCAGGAAGAGGAAATAGCTGCCTTGCAGAGGCTGAGGCTTAGCAGTGACCATGGACTGAAGATCCACCGAACAGGGACCTTATCTGTTCTGTTTGCTGCTCTAGCCCCAGTACCTAGAATGGTGATCGGCACACAGTAGGTCCACAATACATATGTGGAGTAAATTAATGGGGGGGATCCCCAGCATTTGATGGGAGCTTTGCCAAGCTAACCTTAAGCTCACTGTAGCCGGAATTTGTGTGCGCCTTCCTTTATTTACATGGTCAGCCTCTTAAGTCCAGACATGTCCTTGCAGCTGTCTCAGAACCACACAGGGAACTCCTGCCCTGAAGAGGACTACAGAAACAGGAGGGAATCAGCAGTCTAGACAAGGCAGAAGCTCAGGCTCCGGGTGATGTGCATTTTGAATAAAAAGTATAAAAAAGTATCTGAGGTGTCACTGGTTTCTCCCTGTAATGCACTCCAACCAGGAAGTCATGCTACCTTCAAGAGGCACTCAAAGCGCCTAAAAGAATTTTCTAAAATCTGTGTAAGTGTGCATGTTCTTTAAATCCAGTGTTCCATACTTATAGAAGGAAAAATTCCGATGTCCATTTTAACCCACACACCCCAATTAGGTAGCACATTAAATGAGATTCCCGGCAGCCTCTGGCATGCTGGAGAGCAAACATCAAGGAAGAACTTAAGGCCCAGTCCTGAAGTGCAGACACAGACGTTATGTGAAGTATCTCTTGTGCAACCATTAGGTTCAGTTGCCCAGGGTCAGGTCACCAAAGACAAACTTTCAGCCTCCCAATGACTCCCAATCAAAGTTCACACTGTTTGGCCACTTTGGCATGGCAAGGATTTGGAGAGAAGAGGACCACTTAGGTAATCTGTACAAAATTCAGAGAAAAGCCATCCCAAGTTAGGATGGATCCATTTCGGAACTAAGGGTGCACCTCACGTGAAGCACACCACTTGACCGTGAGAAAGGGCAGGGCACCCGAGCACGCCTAACCGTCCCCTCGTACTGCATTCCGAATCAGCGCACAGTCACAGCGACAATCAACAGGTGAGAAAGAAGAGCCGAAACACACGTGCTGAACAACACTTAATTTTTGTTTGTTAAATAAATGACCAGGCTTTGGTGCAGCACTGTCCAGACGCTGGGGGTTGGTGCCACTCTGTCAGTCCTGCTGGCGTTGGTTATCCTACTTTCCTGCAGTGGATCCATGTCCGAAAGAACCACACTCCAAAAAGACAAAAGAGAGCTGCAAACACAAGAGTAAATTTCCAGATAAAGATGCTCCCACACAGAGAGGAGCTACACTGCAGAAAAGGGCGTTCACTTACGTTTAGAGGCAGCACCGCGGCACCGGAGTGGCTCCACTGCCAAGTCCCAAACCTCCAGCCTGAGACTGACCTGTGAGCTCCAAGGAGACTTACCATGGGGGGGGAGAAGACATTTTTTAAAGTTTTCCTCTGTTTCTCTGCAAACCCAGTAACTTTCTGTGACCCAGCTCCCAAAACTACCTCCACGCACCCTTCTTTCTCTCTGTTCTTTGTGACAGCTCTGTGTTTATACTACATATAAAGGAAACATGGAGGGAGATAAACCGATTTGGGAGCTGCAGAGCCGCTGTGTGGTTGTTGAAACATGAGGTTCTACAGGGGACAGTGGCAGGACGAACAGAGGGAGAGATCACGTAATCCAAGGAGTCTGGATTCTGTTCTTTAGACAACAGGAGGCCAAAAAACAGTTTTTACGTAGAGGAGTGGCACAGTCAGATTTGCAGATTTTTGAAGACGCATGTGGCTACACATAGGAGGAACTGGAAGGAGGAAAAGAAAAGAGACAGAGAAACTCATCAAGCTATTAGCACAGCCCAAGTGTGAGATGACTGCGTCCTGAACGCTGGGTGTGGTACTGAGAGGACAGACCTGAGAAGTATTTCAGAGGTAAATAGACAGGTCGTGCTGACAGATGAGATGTGGAAGGTAAGAGGGAGGAATCTACACGAATGCTGAGGTTTCTAGCTTGGATTAGTAAGTGGATTTCTTAATTAACCCAACAAATATTGACTGAGGACTCACACGCCAGGCACTGGGTACAATGATGAACAAGGAAGACACGGTCTCAACTCTCAAGAAACTTACAGTCTAGTAGGGAAAACTACAGGGTAAACAAATACATGGAACATGATTTAGTTACACGTGTAAGGTCCTGTGAGAGGGTAGGACACGGACTCTAACCCTGTCTGAAGTCAGGCGGTGTGAGGCAGGAAAATTTAGGGAGGATCTGGGTGTAGGGATGAGTTTAGTTAGTGAATTTGAGGCACCCCTTGGTTCACTTAATTGGAGATTTTCAAGAGATGGGAGCTTGGAAAGAGGGGCTAGCGATACAGTGAAATCCAGGGGAGGTTAAGGAACGTAGCAGAGGCGTTCCTGACGCGTGGCCTTCCACCTCCGAGAAGGAGCCAGGCCTCCCTGGAGACCTCTTCGGGGCAGAATCCCAGCCAGACGTCAGCGCTGGAGCACCCCGTGAAGGTGAGGCTGAGGCAGAGGCTATCTGCCTCAATCCACCGGCTCTAGAAAATGGAAAAGTTGCCAACAAAACCTCTGTGAAAGTGGCTGCAGAAGGGTAGATGCTGGAACTTGTTGGAGTGAAAGAACCCAAAGTCCTGACCAGCTTTCTGGCAAACATCAGGCTGGGTTTCTGAAATGCTAAACGAAGGCAGGGACAAACTAGCCCACAGGGCAGGCACTTGAGATTTTATTTCCATAAATACATACTCTGTTTTTCTCTCATCTCTCTAGATGTCTGTTCCAAATTAATGTCAAGACTAGAGGAGAATTTGAAGACAGAAAATTCCCTTCTCCTGCTGCCAACTTTTAGTGGGTGGCCTATAGAGCAGAGTTTGGGAATTCCTGGCACTTAGGTCAGAGGGTGGCAAGTAAGATGACACTGCCTTTCGTGCCACAATTCGTCCATAATTCACTGTCAGCCAGGTTCCCTTACCTCTTCCCCGCCTAAGACCTGACTGCTGGCCACTTCTGGCTCCCCACCTTGGGTGGCCCTACTGCGGCCCTGACATGCCTGCTCCATTCCTGGTCCCAGCCTGCACAATGTCAATGTTCCTGATCTGGGGTGTTCCAATGCAAAGTTCCCAAAATCCTGACTCTCTCTGTAATTCAGCAGGGGCTTCCAGTCTGTGTGACTCATGAGACACAAAATTGGGATGTAAAATCTGGGGGGGTTAAGGACCTATCTCCATTGTTCACCCCAGTAGCCCAGCACCTGGCAGAGAGTACGCCCTCAATGAATGAACGATTCCTAAGTGACTTGGCAGATGAACCCAAGGAAGATTGAGTGCCACAGGACAAGTATGTCAACTGACACTAGTCCAAAATCAGACTTTCCCAAGCGCCTGCTGGGTGCTGGGCTACACTGGGAAATAAATCTCTGCCCTCGAGGAGCTGCCAGGCTATGAAGTCACAGTAAATAGGAAAATTGCCATAAGAGAGGAACAAAGAGCTGCAGGAGAGCACAGAGAAGGAAGGAAGGAAGGAAGATAAACTTCACTAAGGAGAGGGTGTCTGAAGTAGGTCCTGAAGAATAAAGCAAGTTTCCAAGTACACATGGCAGGGAAGCGTATTCCAGAATTTAAAAAAAAATCTTCAAATATTTTAAAGTACTATTTCCAGTACTTAGTGGTAATGTTGTTACTGTTATTATTAGACTATTGTGAGTGCATCACAGGATAAAACAAGTAAGTACTTATATGACCGTCCAAGTCTATCATTTCTGGTGTCATTGAGAAGTGAGATCTTCAGTTTGGAAGAAAAGAGATACAGATAGAAGATAAAAGCAATTTAATAAAAACGTTATAGTACTAAATAGAAATTGGAAGCTTGAGTATGAACTCACAATGTATCTTCTTTAAAAAAACAAAACAAAACAAGCAAACAACTAACATACTTCCTGGCTCTGAACACTGAAAAGGCCTGAAAACAATGACCGAGCCAGTTGCACCACTAGATCTGGAAATACTATTTCCGCATGGAACAGAACCAGGATGCCTTAGAGAAACAGCTCAGTCTGCATCTGGGACAGGAAATCAGGGAATGTTCAAAATGAGCCTGAGATATTCTTTTTGATGAGGCAGACTGGTCCTGAGCTAATATCCGTGCCAATCTTCCCCTATTTTGTATTTGGGTTGCTGCCACAGCATGGCTGCTGAGTGCTGTAGATCCACACCTGGGAGCCAAATCTGAGAACCCAGGCCACCAAAGTAGAGCATGCTCAACTTAACCACTATGCCACCAGGCTGGCTTCCTTTTATTTGTTTATTTTTTTGCTGAGGAAGATTAGCCCTGACCTAAAATCTATTATCAATCTTCCTCTTTTTTTTCTTGAGAAACATTAGCCCTGAGCTAACATCTGTGACACTCTTCCTCTATTTTGTATGTGGGTCACTGCTGTAGCTTCGCTGATGAGTGGTGTAGGTCTGCGCCTGGGATCCGAGCCCTGGAACCCAGGCCGAAGGATAGCGCACCAGACTTAAGCACTACGCCACGGGGCCAGCCCTGAGCCTGAAAACTTTTGTCATAACAGATAGCAAGGCAGTCATCAGAGACATCTAAGGTTGTGCCAACAGCTCTCAAGGGCCAACCTTAAGAGGTTCCCACTGGACGAGACAGGACAATTTGAGCATCAATAAACATAATACTAGCAATAGACTGAAGCTAATTGGTCATTGTTGCAGAATGCCAGTGAACCAACTGCTATTTTGAAAGCTGGTAAATAAAGAGAAAGAATCACTCATCCTTCTTGTATAAATGATACCACTGGATAACCAAATAGTAGATGAAGAAAGTTTTTATTAGAGAAGTATTCTAGTTAATAAACAAAGAAAGAAAGATAGAATTGAAATGTCACCATTTTGAAGCCCCTAATGAATTAATGGATCTAGGCATTGCTTATTAATGACCACTAGTATCAAAGAGAGAGGGAGAGAATTAGACATTATGAGTTTATGGATGGAGGAATTTAACAGCACATATCAAGAAGTCTTGCCAAAAAAAAAATCAAACCTGAATCTGGATCAAGCCTTTAGATATAAGGACCAGTTCAAAGAAAAGAGAGGACAGAGCAACATGTTAAATGACACCGTGGAGATGCAATCAGCAAAATCCAGACAGTGAGAAACTAGTACAAGATACACGATTCTTCAACAAACAACTGGCAAAGGGAGAGAGGAGGGAGACTGAGTCAGAGTCTATCATTTAAAGGCCTTTAAGAGATACATCAACCAATTGCAAGATGAAATTCAAACAAGAAAGTACATTTGATATTAAAGAGTTATTTTTTAAATATGATTATGCTATTATGGTTATGTTTTAAAAAGAGTATCTTTTATAGAACAGAATTTAAATGTTTATGGATGAAATAAGAGGCTACCTTAGATTTGCTTCAAAATAGGATCGGGGGAGCGGTGGGGAATAGCTGGGTGTACAGATGAAACAAGACTGGCCATGAGTCGACAGCTGTTGAAAATGGGTGACAAGAACATGGTGATTCATTACACTATTCACTCTACTTTTATCTATGTTTAAAATTTTCCACTAAGTAAGTATAAAAAAAAGAATAAAAAGTTACTGTGTTGACCCACTTGTCATCCCAGTTTCCCCCAATTTTCCTTAAAGAAAGAGAACAAAGAAAAAAATTGAGAAAGCAACATCCCAGGAACTGAAAATGGATTCTCTGGGCAGGGACATTTCAGACATGGTGTGGAAAAGAAGGGGCTGTAGAAAGCAGTGTTAGCCATGTGTGAAATCATGCGGTGTGGATGCTGTGCTAAGGGGGGATTAGAGCATTGAGTTAAAAATGATTTCAGAATAAAAGAATTGATAGGTATAAACCTAGTAAAAAGCTTTGTGGCTTTGGCTTATAAAATGAACGTTCTTGACACACTGAGTGAAAGGATAATTGCATATAAACCCTGTGTATCAAATCAGGAGGGTTTTAATTACAAAGGAGTCTCCTGCAGCCCTCTGCTCATCTGTTAATAAAGCCCTTATCACACTCTGTATAATTATCTGCTGGCCACCCTCCTCTGGACAGACCCACTCTGTCACCACCCCTGGGAAGGCAGCCCCACTCTGGATGCAGTCCTCAGATACTCCACTGTTCAAGCTAAAATAAGACTCCCTGGGTCCATTCTCCAGGCTTCATCAGGTCTTGGCTCAGAGAAGAAATGGCAGTGGTCCTTAGGTGATAAGTTAATAAAAAAGGAAGGAGTGAAGGAAGAAATGAAAGAAGAAAGCCTGATATTTTTTATAATATCTCAATGACTTACGTAGGTGTAGCTTCCCTGATTACAGGGAACTGGAGGCTCACCTACGACCCTACAGCTCCAGGGAGAGAGGGGGTTAATGCTCTCCCAGTAACCCATTCCAGGTTAAGCCCTCCAATGCACAGATTTACATAAGGAAGGTTATCTGCAAGATTAGAAGCCATTCTTTTTCAGTGAAAGCTGGAGTCCAGAGATTACAGTAGAAGGCACAGCCAGCTCATAAATCTGCAGTGCCTGGGGCTCTGGATGGCCCCTCTCATTGGCAAAGCGATTGATGCTTCTGCCAGGGAGGCTCCAAAGAAACTGTTCATCACTATCTCATTTGGAGACTTGACACCCTAATGGAAGCGCTGACGCCCAAGTTTATAGACCAGTGGCGTCAAATCTGTGTAACTCAGGATGGGAGGTCTGCAAGAGCCCCGAGGGTCAGGCTCTCCTCAGACGCCAGCTTCCGACTATCTGAAGGTTTACAGCACCTGGGACACTTGCTCTAGAGCCTCATAACCACAATGTAAGGAAGGAACTGAAGTCCCAGCTCAGGAAACAGGCTGAGAACCCCTCACTGGGTTGACGTCGGGTATCTGGGTCAAGGCAGAGACCTAGGCAACTACTGCCATTGTGTCCTCTACCTCTGTCCCCTCCAGCTGGGCTCAGATTCTCTCGTTCTCAGTGATGTGAGCCCGCATGGCATCACTGTGTCCAAGTGAACAGCCTATGTCTTCACCTTCCCCAAAGCCATGGGAAGCTAGCACCTCTTTTCAGAAAAACAGGTAACTGATTGCTTCTGCTCAACCTGCAGGACGCGGCTCAAACAAGCCCGTGTGAAGCCTTCCCCCAGGTCACATGAGCCACTGCTTCTATTCTCCCTCATCAGTTCACAGCTTGGCTGCGGCACTTCTCCCACAGCGTGGTCATTATCTGTTCAGCTGTTTTACCCATGGGCCTAGGATCCTTGAGGCAGACTGCATCTGATTTTCTAGGTCCCAGTGCCTGGCCCAGAGGACAGACAGCAGCCTCCAATAAACACTGAATGAGAGAGTAAACAATGATCCAGGACTCAGCGAGCCAAGGCACCTCTGACAAAAGCCAACTCCTGACTTTTGCCTTCGTCTTGCAAAGGGTCACTTCCACCCACCCAACATTACCTGAGCACTCGCTCTGTCTGTGCCGGGCGGGCAGCAGACCAAGCACTGGGCAGACCAAGTCAAATAAGACTCAGTCCCTTTCCCATGGACCTCAAGGGAAGGAAGAGACACCCCCGCCCCGCCCCAGCCCTGAGCCTTTTCTGCTAATGGTCAATGGCGTCCATCTGCAAAATGAGCTGAACAAGTGTGTAGACAATTACACCGACATACAAACAAGCTACCACATGCTCACTCCAAGGCAGGAAGCTCCAAAAACAATCCACTAAGGAGATGGAAGGAAAATATCAGAATTTGAGAGAGATATATATCAAATCGTCACGATGTACACTTTAAATCTCACAATTTTGTCAATTATACCTTAATAAAGCTGAAAAATTAAATTACATTAAATTAAAAATGGCCTCCAGTGATCCCTGCCTCCAGGTACTCATGCCCTTGTGAAATCACCCTCCTTTGAATGTGGGCAAGACTTGTGACTTGCTTCTAACCAAAAGAATACAACAAAGGTGACAGGTGTCGTTTCCATGATTACATCCCATAGACTGTCACTCCCATCTTCCTAACAGATTCTTTGTTGATTGTCTCCATTTATGGCTTCAGTGTAGTAAGCCATAATATGGAGAGGCCTATGTGGCAAGGAATTGAGGGCAGCCTCCAGCTGACAATCAGCAGGGAGGCCCTCAGTCTAACATGTCACAGGAAGTGGATCTGACCAACAACCACGTGAGCTGGGAAGAGGCTCCTTCTCCAGTCCAGCTTTGAGATGAGAGCCCAGCCAGGGACAGCAATTTGAGTGCAGCCTTGGGAGAGAACCCGACGGAGAGAACTAAGCTAAGCTATGCCCAGATTCCTGACGCACAGAAACTGTGAGATTATAACTGTTTGTTGTTTAAGCTGCTAAATTTGTGGTAATATTGTTAGGCAGCAATAGATAATTAATGCAGTCCTCAAATTCTTAACTGACAGGTTGTGTAATCAAAGCAGTGTGGAGACCTCTGAACTAAAGCATCTCTAGACCAGCAAATGTGGGTTCCTAAAAAAAGCCAAAGGCCAGCAGGCAGAGCCTGCAAGTTTTTGTGGTAAAAAGAACATCAGTCTCAAAAGTGGGAAAGTGGAAAAACCTCAGGAATTGGCTCCCCCAGACCTGGGTTTGAGTCCCAGCTGTGCCTCTAAGAGGTAGGTGATCCTAGTCAACTCAGACTTACAAAGCCCAGCTTCCTCATCTATAAATAGGGTCAACAAGGCTGGTAACAGTGGCCAATCAGAGAATGACCTGGGCAGTGTTTTGTAAAGGGGAATGCGATATACCTGTCAGCCAGCTTCCTTATTGTAAAAGAGGAGCAAAGCCCATGCTCCCTCCAGGCACTATGACTTCTGGGACTCTAACGTCACCTGCCCATGTGACGAGAGGGAGAGGGAGGGCCGGCTGTGACACTTAGTAGTTCCCTAGTCATTCCACCGGGCAGGGGGATTGTCTAACCAACAAGGCCTCTGGAGGGACCTATTCTTTTTTTTTTTTAAAGATTTTATGTTTTTCCTTTTTCTCCCAAAGCCCCCTGGTACATAGTTGTGTATTTTTCGTTGTGGGTCCTTCTAGTTGTGGGATGTGGGATGCCGCCTCAGCATGGCTTGATGAGCAGTGCCATGTCTGCGTCCAGGATTCGAACTGGCGAAACCCCGGGCCGCCAAAGCAGAGTGTGCAAACCCAACCACTCGGCCACGGGGCCAGCACCTGGAGGGACCTATTCTTGACCAATCACATCTTGTCAACTTGCAGGGCCTGTAATCTAAATTTCACAACCAAGAGGGAAAATCTCCAGTTGTTTTACAAAAAGGAAATAAAGGGTCAAGGTAAAGTGAGTAAGAACCACGAAATTCCAACACTCATTACAGACCCACTCTCAGAGGAGCAGGAGCTTTGATTCTGTTACTGAGTACCTTAACTATGTGCCAGGAACTTCTATAACGTGACCTCTCATCCTCACCACAACCTTATAATGCAGGTTGCATCATCCTTAGTCCATAGTTAAGTTAGTCGAGGCTCAGAGAGAGTAAGCCCCTTGCCCCGAGCACACTGCTAGTACATGGAAGGGCCGGGATTTAATTTTAATTCTCTTTGACTCTAAAGGCCCTGGTCTTCGCACCACACCCTGTTGCTCTGGGAGACAGCAGCATGGGCAGAAACGTCACCCAGCAATTACAAAACAAAGTAAAGGTTCTTGGCCCACAGGGAGATCACGTGCAGAGTGTGGCTACACCCATTCATTCCACATTTACTGAGCACCCATTGTACACCAGGTCATGTGGTGAGCAATGAAAATTAAAGTAACACCCATTCCTTGTTCAAATGGAGCTGCATCTAATTCGGGAGACACACCAGCACACGGAAAACTAATGAATGAATGAGAGAGCAACTGGGCAGGCAGACAGACACACAGACAGTGAACGATGAGTGTTTCAAGCACCATTAATAGAAGGATTCAAGCTGTAATGGGCTCACAAGGTAAGTGATGACTGCTGGAAGAGAAGGAACATTTCAGACAACTGGAGCAGCAAGTGCAGAGGCATGACGTGTTTTGGCAACAGCAAGGTGTTCAGTATGGCTACAGCCTCAGACTACTACAGAGGTGGAACAGGAAGGGAAGGAACAAGCCATGGAGCAATCGGGTCTGTTTCCTGTGCTCTGACCTACTGAAACAACCGCTGACAGTGGAATCATCAAAGAAGCCCTGAGAACAAACCAGGCACGAGAGTCTGTAAGCTTTGGAGAACCCCATGGGTAATTCAAGACAGGTCAGACTCAGGGTCTGAGGCCAGCCTAAGTCGTCACGAAGAAACTGGAAAAAACCACCAGGACTGTAATGAAATGGAACAAACCCATACTGTGCGGCTGCGAAGGGGACAGGGAGTAGAGAAGAGGGGATGCAGGGAGCAAAAGGCAGGAACTCTTCCTACAGAAGAGTCTAAGAGCTCATGTTTCCCACATCCATCAAGCCAGATGAGGTGGATTTCACAACTGAAGCCTTCAACCAGAGACACACAGACACAAGTGCACACACACCCACTACACTGTGCAGACAGGTAAAAGGGTCCAGCCCTCTCTGCTCTTGATGCTAACAGGAACAGAACTGATACACCTGCCCATTTCACCATAACACACAGCAAGAAGATAAAAGTATCTTTTCTTACCTTCTTCTTTAGCTCAACTTGGCTGCTGCAACTGTTTGGTTTGGAGCAGCTGTGGGTGTTGGGAGATGGTCCATCTCTGGTGCATCAAAAAAGTAGGCCTACAGGAAAAGGAGACCCATGAAGTGAGTTTAAAAAACAGCGGTTCAGTGAGTGTTCTAGACTCCATGCTAACAGTCCTTCTGGGATCTCGTGGCCCCCACGTATCCTCCTACCACACTGCTCATCACACTGAACTACAACCGTCTGTTTCTGTCCATCTCACTTATTCAACTGTGAATGCCTTCTCAAATTTCGCTACCATTTATTGTGCACTTACTACATATGACTTACTCTTCATAACAACTCTGTGAGGTCATAATTAACATCCTTATTTGACAGATGAAGAAACTGAGGCTCAGAGAGGCTGTCACTGGATCAGGTACACATGGCTAATGAGCGTGGAGGACTCACAGCCAGGCCTTGCTGACTCCAAAGCTCAAGCTCTTGACCACGTTCCGTGGCCTCTCCTCCAAAGACTGCATCCTTCTTGTCTCCATGTCACCAGCACCCTGCACTGGGCCTCGCACACTGTGTAAACAATCAGTACTCAGTGAACTGAACCACGACAGAGTGCTGCTGAACCAGTGGCTCTCCGTAAAGACCTTTAAAAGAATGTGCTACGTAGCCCTTACCTCCTAATTCTTCAGCTTGAAAATGAAAGATCTGATAAGTGCTTCCACTCACCATCTACAATTTAACTGTCAAAAACCGGAAGGAGATGGAAGAGGGAAAACACCAGGGAGGGTCTTCCCATCTGTTTCGAGATCTGAGAATCCTAACTTCAGCCCAGGAAAACACCAGTCTCACTCGCCGTGAATGCTAGTTGCTCAAGAAAAGGCAAGTCCATCAGTAAGTCAAGATGACTGCACACTCATGACTGCCCCTTGGAGTCAGGGCATTAGGAAGGTAAAAAGATAACAGCCACCAAGTCAAGAACCATTTCACCAGCTCTGCTCTCTATCAGCCAGAAGGGGGCACCAACATGACACGCTGGAGCTTCCCCAACATCCTCCTAGTAGATGGTTACTCGTCAACAGTCCATCTCAAAAAAGTTTCCAGCTGCAGACTCCCTCCAGTTGGTCACATTCCCAGAGCAATTCTATTAGTTTTAAAAGCCTTCCTCCCCAGGACCTCTTCCAGCAGCTGTTTTCTGAGGCAGGGAAAGAACAGTCCCTAACTTAAGGTGGGGACAGGGGCCTGTCCAGTTATCTCGCAGGTGGCACTGAGCCACAGAGGCCCCACGATGCGGGAACAATGCCTTTCTGCCAGGCTACTGGGGGAACACTCATCAGATGGAATGAGCAAGAGGCCCGGGTTCTAGACCTGGCTCCGCCAGTAACCGGCACTGTGACTCAGAGAAGTCCACTCCTGTAGGCCTCAGTCTTCTTATCTGTTAAATGAAAGGACTGAAAAAAGTGATCTCTACGGCAGAGTTCTAATTCTACGATCCATAATTCCACGAATGCTTACTATGACCACAGTTATCATTGGGGAGTGGCTACGGTGCGGCACGCACATACCTTTTTTTTTTTTTTTTTGCTAAGATTGGCACCTGAGCCAACATCTGTTGCCAATCTTCTCTTTCTTTTCTTCTTCTTCTCTCCAAAGCCCCCCAGTACATAGTTGTATATTCTAGTTGTAGGTCCTTCTGGTTGTGCTATGTGGGACGCCACCTCAGCATGGCCTGATAAGTGGTGCTATGTCGACGTCCAGGATCGGAACCAGCGAAACCCTGGGCCACCAAAGCGGAGTGCAGGAACTTAACCACTCAACCACAGGGCCAGCCCCAGGCACATACTTGATAGCTAATCTACTTGATAACCCTGTAACAGGCTATTTTATCCCCATTTTAAAGACGAGCAAGCTGAGGCTCAAAGAGATAGAAATTTTCCCAAGACTATACAACTGTGTATCTGGCTCCAAAGTCTATGCTCCTCTACTCTCCCAGGCAGCCTGCAACTCAGCATCTACTCTGCGCCCAGCCCAGATCTGGGCACTGTGAGGCCTCCAGATGGATCAGTAGGCTTTCTAGGAGTAGGGGTAGGAGTGTCCCCTGGCAGAAAGCCAGGGCGCAAGACCCTTCGCTGTCAGCAGTGACAACCTCAAACACAAGCTTGTACATCTTCAAACACACCTGCCCCGGACGCACCCTCTGGTGCTTCTTTATCATCCCTACCAGGTGTGTTTTCGTACCAACTTAGAGATTCTGTACAGGTGCAAGCGCTGAGGGCCCACCAGGTGTAGGGCTGTCATATGCTTACTGCACTAAGGCAAAAAACACCAATCTGTGCTCCCCAGGGGCGAGTGAGGAGGCAAGATGTCTGGTCCAGCCAGTGCCCCTCAAATAACCCCCCTGCTAATTCCTCTCCCTCCCTTCCAACAATGATAATGTCTTCTGTTTGTACAGCTTGTCCTATTTTTCATGTTGCACACATCACTCAATCCTTACAACAGTAAAGATGTTACTATAGCTCCTTTTTCTAAGTGAGTAGGTGGAGATCCAGAGAGGGAAATGACCAAAGTAGGGAGTGATGGACCTGGGACCAGAACCCGCCTCCTAACTTCCGCTTCCACCCTCTTGTACCGCATATTTCCACCAGAAGGGAAAGGAGGGGCATCTCCAGTGTGGAGAACAAACCCCAGGCCCAGGGGCCCCTGGCTCAAGCCCTGATCATGGAATGGCCCCCTTCCTCGAGGAGAAAACTATGCCTTCTCTCCAAGAAGAGGTCCTACACCCGCAATGACTTGCCTGCTCCTCTGAGTCCCTTGGAACTGAACAGGGTAACACGCTTTCTCCTGCCTCCCTCTCTCCTCCAACTTCTCAATCAGGTGTATAATGGGTAAGAAGCTCAGGAGACAGATGCGAGGACGCCAGTGAGAGGCACCAAGGCAAGGGCACTGTTCTGGAGTCGTGTGGCCGTGGACACTCCTCCCGGGGCGCTCAGGGAGAATCAGCAGCAGAGCAGCCCCGGCAGCTTCTGAGCACACAGGGCTCTTTCAATAACTTCTTTACATCTGAAGACCCCTTCACAGTACATGAAGGGCTCCCAGAGCCATCTCACAAGTCTCACAAAAGCCCACGAAAATATGAATCTCCCTGACCGAGGAGGAAACCAAGGTTCTGAGAGTTAAGCATCTGCCTAGGCTCACAGTGCTGAGCGGCTCCCAGGCCAGGGCTCTTTCTACTCCATTATAATGCTCTCTTTCAGAAAGTTCCTGAGTAGCAAGATGGGCAGGTAAATCCTAACTTCAGTGTTATTTACCCCAAAAGGGAGTAACAGGCAAAGGAGGGCAAAGATCCTGCCACAGGTACCACATGAAATAAGTTCTTAATAACAACAATAATAGCAACACTACCACCACCACCTGCCCTGCTCCTCTCTTCTGAACAGAACTGAACAAGGCAGGGCCTTTTCTCCTGCCTCCTCCTCTCCACTGACTTCTCAACTAGGTACGCAATGGAAAGATTCAGGAGAGGGAGGGCAAGATGCAGTGAGAGCACTGAGTGAGTCGGTTACAACGAAAAGGACGTTCTTCTCCAGCATACGGAAGGGTCACAGAAGGGTCATAGTAGCATTTCAAAGGATCAGCCCAGAGGTTCCAAGTGGCAGAAATTAATAGTGTGGCTTTGCCAGGAGTCAACCAACAGTCCTCTGTCTCAAAAGTTGACAGTTTAGGCACAAGTAAAGTCCATGTAAACCAGGTCTGTGTTTCAGAACCTGACACTTTTTATGAGACTTGTTCAGCGATGAAGTATCAGGATCTTATCAATGCACTTATTGAGACCATGGTTGTCGACACAAAAATATTGGAGATCAAACAGTGTCAAAGAAATATTTACTCCCACAACTGCAAAACCTGACCAAGGGTCTGGACACATGCTTTGTGGGCATCTTCCCATGGGCACATCCCTTCCTTCATCAGTGACCTTAATATTCTCGGATTCAGTTTTTTTAAAATCTGCATCAGGCCTTGTTAAGGCCATGGACAGCAATTTTTGTGCATAACATATACAGAAGACATAAAACCATGTCTCCTTAGAATCAAAGGAAAAGGTCCTAATTTATGGCCATTTAGGGGACAAGTTCTATGTTAAGGGCTTCATATGTATTATTTTATTTTATCCTCAGAACAACCCTATGTGGCAGGAAATACTATACCTATGTCACAGATTAAGACATTCAGATTCAGCAAAGTTAGGTACCACGCCCAAGCTCACAGAGCCAGTGAGTGACAGCACTGCTCTTCCATCTGGGCCTGTCCGACTCGAAAGCACAAGATCTCCCTAAAAAGACACCTCAACATACAAACTCAAAAACTGTTTCACGGGCTGGCCCGTGGAGCAGCAGTTAAGTTCACATGTTCCGCTTCTCGGCAGCCCAGGGTTCGCCGGTTCGGATCTCGGGTGTGGACATGGCACCGCTTGGCATCCCACTGTGGTAGGCATCCCATGTATAAAGTAGAGGAAGGTGGGCATGGATGTTAGCTCAGGGCCAGTCTTTCTCAGCAAAAAAAAAAAGAGAGAGAGAGAGAGAGAGAAAGAGGAGGATTGGCAGTAGTTAGCTCAGGGCTAATCTTCCTCAAAAAAAAAAAAAACAACTGTTTCAAATGTTCACCTTAAAAATAACTCCCCTTTCCTATATTTGACTTCATCCTCAAGCTTTCCACCCATGAAGCTAAATTTCAAAACTCTTTCTGGGTTTAGGTAAAGCTAGAGATTACAATCAAATTCTCATAACTTTACCACTTCTCATCTAGGAGAGTCTATTAAAAATGATGTTTATTTCACAAAGCGAGTTTTAAAAGAACCATCATGTCTAACAATTTGGGGTCTCTCAGCATTTGCATCTAAAGCACACCAGAAGAACACAGGAATGAGACCATACCAAGCAGCCCACAGAGAGCAGCATGTGAAGCAAGACAATTGTCACAATTGTGGCCAACGCGATGCGCCGGTTATCCTCACGAACAGCTGGCCAAAATGTCATTGCCAAGACAGAGCCTGAGACTCCCAGGGCGATCATGACTAGAATCCAACGAATGGCTTTCTGGGGGATAATCCACAGTATCTGAAAGAAAAGGAGGGAGGACAGGGTTTCTCTGGAGGCCTTTCAGAGAGGGCTTTGTTCGTTCCAGGCACATATGTTTATAAAGGCCCCCGAGCCGATCCGAGCTGGGCCCCACTGCCACCTTGCTTTCTGGGGACAGCCTGAGAAACCCCAGCAGCATGCAGACTGAGGGGCATACTTTCATAACGAAGGGCTCAAGATCCAGTGAAGGCACTTGGCTCCCCAGCCCCCATTCCTGTGGAACTTCTAAATCCAAAAGGTATTTTTCAGGCTCACATCACTGTCAGGCTAGACACAATGATGCCAGGTGAATTTTCAACCAAGAACAGGGCACTACTCAGAATAAGGATGGTACTTACTGCTGTGGGGATATAAATGAAGAGAGAATATCCATAGACGCACACAATCTCCAAAAATGAATAGGAAACGATGTTCATAACTTTGCTGTTTCTCCACATGAGGAAACCCCAGAGTGCGAGAGGGACCAGCCAGGCGTAGGCGTAGACAACTGTTGCTGCTATGGACACTGAGGGCGACAAGACACAAGCTTTACTCCTCGTCAAGCCTTTAAAGTACTATCAGAGCACTTCAACACCTCTCTGGACTTATTTCCTGATACGCCCATCTACTTCATTGGACCATGGGGGTCACGTCTTAGGGATCTTCAGAGCCCCTGAGCCTGGTACAGTAGCTGACACACAGTAGGCACTCTATAAATGTACTGAAGTGATGAATTGTGAGCATTTGTCTTTGCAGCGGTGACCAGCAGTCTCTCATATGGTTTTTACAATTTGTTTAATAACTACCAACCAGTATTATTAACAACTGAATCATGCAACTGAAATACTTCAGAGGGCCACACTACAAGCGCTTAAATATACTGAGCCAAATAAAAGCCAACTATTCCCTTGGAAGAACACATCCTCTTTCCTAGCATAATGAGAGCTGACACTGACTTCTTTAGCAAATTTATTAAAATGCCCTGGGTACAGATTAACTTGCTCTGCATGCTATTTAGAGTTCCTTCTGTCTCTGAAATAGGGAGATCCAGCTCATAGATGAATTGCTTGAAATATTCTCTACTTTCACTTTCTTCTTTAAATCATTCTGTCTCTGTGGTGGAAACGCTGTTTAGTGGCTCCTCAGAACAGCGATGTTCAGTATATTGCTGTCCCTCCCCTCCTCCTCCAGCAGGAGCACGCCCTAGGGGATTCATTTCCCTCTTCTGGAGCGGAGGATCCTAAAGCACAGCTAAGCCCGTGGCACCCGCCCTTCCTACGTGAAAACCAGCAGGTAATTCACTTAGCACTCTTGGCAAGAACAAAGGCACCCCTAGCAATCACAGCAGACTCTGGTTAAGACATGTGATTGCCCAAAACATTTTTAGCTCCCAGAACAGTTTTTTCATGTTGGGAACTCCTTCATTAAGCCAAATGTAATTTTGCCGACATATTGCCTTTTTCTTGGACAACTAAAGGAAGGGGAAGGGAATTACCATGGCTGCAGCTACCCGCTGGGCGTCCAGCACTACACTGAGCGCTTTACTGAGAGGCAACGTTGTCTAACGGTCAGGGTGCAGACTCTGTATGCAGACTCCATGGGCTCTAGTCCTAGCTCTGCCACTTACAGCTAAGTAACCCTGGGTGGTGAGTTATTAACCTTCCTGCCTCAGTTTCCTCATCTGTAAAGTGGGAATAATGGCAGTACACTACTTTATAAGATTATTAGGAGAATTAAGTGAGTTAGATTTGGTATACTTAGAACACTGATAAATAAGCGCTCAATTAAGAATTAGTTTTTTATATTGTTGATACGTAAATACATTATTTCATGTAACATATATCTTCACTTTAGAGATGAAAACATAGGATCAGATAGGCTGTGGTTTGGTCAAGGTCAAATAACTACTAAGGGGCAGAAGCAGGATCTGACCCTGGAAGTGTAACTCATACTCTTTACATAAAATGGAAAAATGTTTATTGATAAGGTCAATGACTATCTTAGTGGTACATACATCCCACAACTCCCTTACACTGGGATGCTCAGCAAAGGAGGATTAGAACTGATAAAGACCCTCCCCAGCTTCACCTCAGGCAGGGTGATTCACTCCTCTTTCTCTGTCAATCCACTTAGCATACCTCTCATAGAGAAATTAACACACAATGTCTACAGCAATGTTCGCTTACCTGGCGTTCTTTACTTAACCATTGAACTACTGGAGGGCAGAGTCGATATCTCATTGGTAACATTTATTGAGTTAAACTCAAACCAAGGTCATTTGATAAATGGAGTTGGGACTGAATCCAGGTCTGACTCCATAATGGAGAAGGAAAGAAGAGAAGGGAAAATGGGCATGGTGGGTAGAGGGAAGGAAAAGAAGGAAAAATACATGGACACGCACACAGGTGAACACATATCTCTACAGGCACACATTTATGTCTATCTATAAATAGCAATAGTTAACCTTTATTGAACTCTTTTTTTGTTCAAGATGATGGGGATTTTTAGGCTGCTTAATTTTAAAATGGCTTATGATGAGGATTTTTAGGCTGGTTAGTTTTAAAACTACAGATGAGATTCAGGCTCCAAGGAGTGGAATTTGTTTGCCCCTTTGTTGGGAAACATTTACATTTCTAAGGGAAACCTCTATCTGTGAAGATGCCTCCCTCTCTGTGCCAGGAAGAAGGGGGGATGGTCTTATCTCTAGAAGCTCTTAATCAATGCCAGAGGCAAGAACTTAAGTTGGTTACTGTCTGGCAACCTCATGTAACTGACGCCCCCCTCCACAAATCCTCCTTTGTCTTTAGCTGAGGAGAAAATTCAAGGGGTGACTTCTGCCATTTACTCAATCAGTTTGATTCTTATCTAAAAGTTGTGGGACCCCCAGATGGCCAGACCATAGGGGCACTGATACCATTTTAACTTTTTTACATATTCTTTGTCTTGTAAAGAGATAACTCACATACCTATGCCTTAAATTTAGCCTTACTCTCCACCCAACTTTGCAGCAGCAGCAGCAGGAGCTCTGACTGCCCGTGGGTCCTGTCCCCACATACCAGCTCTGCCTGCCCATGGGTCCTGTCCCCATGCCAGCGGGGGCAGCAGAAGCAGCGGCAGCAGAAGCTCTGACTGCCCATGGGTCCTGTCCCCATGCTATTCTATACTATTCTCTAAATAAAAGAGCACTACTGCCAGATCTTGAGAGTCTAAGAAATCTTTCTTTCGACTCCTCGGCTCACCGATCCCGCATCATTTCTGGTGGCCCGTACGGGGATTGCTTCAGGGGATCTTCCGTACGGGGAACTCCCGTACGGGGATTGCTTCATCGGCTTGTGAGCTCGAGTTCTGGTAAGTGCCCTTTTCTTCCTTGTGCCTTTCTCTTTTTCAAGGATGGATCTAAATTCACTTCTCCATCGGGAACTTTCTTGGATGGCTGTATGAATCCACGTTTGCTGCCCATGGCTACTCTATGGGGCAAATTGTGGCATTCAGCCTAAGAGATTCAGTACCTTAAGCCTCAGGGTGATGGAAAATGAATTAATCCATTCCTTCCTGACTCTATCTCTAATAGACAAATTTTACGTGGGCGCGGGTCGGCCACTTAAGTCATTAGGACGGCCGCCAATCTCCAAGACTCCCGTGGAAGGTTTCTTTTCCTAAGGCTGGGTTGGGATCCCTCCCTCTGGCACCTGAGCACGCTCTGAACTGCGAGGAAAGTCCCACTCGGGACTCCAGTTCAAGGAAAGTACCAAACTCTAACCTTTGGTGGAGTATGGGAACCCCTTCTTGGGAGAATGGCTCCAGGCTGCAGTTGGGTAGAATGTCCCCCAGACTGGCAGAAAATTCCTCACTGTCTTTTCTCTATCCTTTTATCCTGGGGACCATACGCCAGGCACCTATTACTGCCAGGCAGAATAGGGAAGATGTTCAAGGGATGCCCCATCATCCCTTGCTACAGGAACTCCATTGGGGGGATTTTCAAGGTAATGGCTCCCTTTCTCTGGGACCATACGCCAGGCACCTATTACTGTCAGGCAGAATAGGGAAGATGTTCAAGGGATGCCCCCATCATCCCTTGCTACAGGAACCCCAATGGGGGGATTTTCAAGGTAATGGCTCCTTTTCTTTCTCCTTTTCTCTCAGGGACCATTCACCAGGCCTATGCTGCAGAATAGGCACCAGGCACCTGTTACTGCAGGCATAACAGGGAAGGTATACAAGGGATGCAATGCCGGGGGACGCCCCCATCACCCCTTGCTATAGGAACCCCACAGTAGGAACGACGGGTAGGACGCTGCCCTAGGTTCAGGGGGGATTTTTCATGGTAATGGACCTGTTTCTTTTGTCTCTCTTGGAGTTACAATGGCGATTTTCATCTCCTTTTGAGCTTTGTGACTGGGAAACAAAGAAATCTTTAAAGAGTAAAAGGCTCCACCCCTGGGAGCCCCAACTTTGGGTTTCTGGGCCTGATCACCCCAGCAACCCTAAGTGGGGGTGCCCTCTCTTGACGGTTGACTCATTGAGTATTTTAGTCACCTACTGAGTCAGTTATGAGGGTAGGAGACCTGTAATTTATTCTGTGAACTGTCGTGCTAGGGTAGTGTGCCCCAGCACGGGAACTGTTGTGTGACTCTTATCTTGATAACCCTCTGGAAGAGGCCAGGAGGGCGAGGTCTGATCTCTTCTTTTCCTTTCTTTGTCTGTCTTGTTAATCACCTTTGTTGTCACCAAGTCGAGGTTAAAGTTCAGGCTGGACCTGAGCAGAACCTTGACCTTCTGTAAAATCAAAACTTAAGGCTTTTTGCCAGGGATTTAACTCTCAAACCTGGCTCTAGGAGCCCCAGCCTCCAGCCAGTTCCAGGCCTTTGCCTCCTGCTTCCCTACCTCAACTGTGCTGGCTTGGAGACAAAGTGCCCAGGCTGAGCGAGACTTGACTAAATCTCATAACTAGGTCAACACCCGCAATCGGCCTCTGCACCCTTTCTCCAGGTGCTGTCAGTCAGACACTGGCTTTACCGCCATGGGGAAGGCTCGTAAGCATCCCCAGAGACCCACCCTGTGGATGCGTTCTAACTCCATCTGGGGGAAAATTTGAGGGGTTTTTCTGTGCCTTTGTGATGCAGCTGGACAGGTAGATCAACCTGGAATGTAATTTGAGTTACAATCCAGCTTCTGGGAAATCAAGAGCAACTGTCCTTAGAAAATCCTTGCAAGACTGGAAATACAACTCTAGAGGCAGTTCGGACTCCACCTAGTTCCTTTATCACAAAAAGGATTATCATCTCCCCTCTCCAGGAACTACTATCTAAGCCCATCACTAATTCCTAAGACTGAAGCAAAAAAAAAAGGAAAAAAAGAGGAGGGGAGAGGCAAAACGGCCATAAGCGTGCCCTTGCCAAAAAATCTAGCATCTTGAGTATCTTCTCCACAAATATTGGTAAAAGAAAACAATAGCTGTGTAGTCTCTGTGTACGTGTGTCTATGTGTACGTTATATGTGTGATATTTTACCTCCGGATGGTATTACCAAAATTAAGAGCTCTGTTTAATTGGCTTAAAGTAAGCGCTTACATAAATTCTAAATGTAGTAGAAATTAATCCAATGTCTTTCAAGTTAATGTGATGTGAATTAACCTTTGGTAAATGAAAGCTTGTTTAAGTTTGTTGGTTTGATTGAAAATAGTCTTCCTGTCAGAGTTGTCAGTATTTGCATATGATGCAGGCACGCAGCCTGGGTTTACTAGTCAAATAAGTTCACATTGTCTGTTAAATCTGTCAGCAAAATAATAGCTTTATATGATGACCAGTTTTGTCTAACATCTCATGAAGTTTTTGTGGGTACAATAACTGTTTTATGGTCTGTATACTTGAGAAAGAAAAAAAAAACTGCTTCAAAATTCTTTTTGGTAACAATCTTGAGTTTTGCCAAGTTAAGTTAAATGATAAAAACCTGAATATCTGGGTCGTTTTTGAATTGGATAGAACACTGAAACATTATTGCTAAAACGTATCTAAGTTATTTACTTTTGGCTTCTTATTGTAAAGAGGCTAAAAGCGTTTGGGTCTGTTAAAAAGCGTGCCTTGTGTTTTATTGTGAAGCGGCGTGTTTCTAGAGATTATGAAGTGTTTAGAATGCTGATATAAAAGATTGCTTACCTTTTCAGTGTTTACTAGGGTCTGTTAAGGGTTAAAAGTTCTAAGTAACTTATATAATTAAAGCTACTGGGAATTAATAAGGAAAACAGCTCTGTATTCAAGGAAAGTTAAAACGTATGTTTTCAGTAAAGAAGGTACAAAGAATGGAAGTATTTTTGTTTGATGGGTTAAGAAAGATAAATTTGTCCTAATGTACTAGAAAGGAAAAAGAAAGTTGTAGAAGGTTTGTGAAGGAGAAATTCTGAAAGGAGTTTTATGCCTGGTCAAGTAGACTAAAGTAAATCCAATTAAGTGAATGAGTTTTAATGTTAAAAATAAGCTGGTACAGAAATTAAAATTTGGTTTTCTCTCAAAGGATAATTTTCTTGAACTTTTGGCCTGCTCTAACTCTATCTAAAGGACAGAAAATCTATGTTTTGTTAAAATAATTTCCTATATTCAGAAAGAAAGAGGTCTCTTCTAAAATTTTTTGACGGTGTTGTTTGCTCTTGACTGTCTCTGTTGTCACTTTGAATAGATGCCTGAGCATTAACAGTGAGCGTTGTTTCCTATTTGAACAAGCATTTTAAAAACTTTTGATATTTTTGACAAGCTTCTCCCTCAAAAATATTCAAGTCCTGAATGAAGGCTTTCTTTTGACCTGGTAGATGGAAGAAGAATTTCTCTGAGGATTTTCAGAGGGCCCCTGAGACTTCTCAAAGAAATTTGCTCTCTTCCTATAAGGAGGAAAATACTAAATTAATTAGGTTTATTTGGTTTACTAAATTACATGGGAAGCATTGTCAAATAAGCGATGATAAACTTTCTTATGTGGTATTACGTGGGTGAATGTTATTAATATACGTGTCTTAACATTATATAGCATTCCTAAAATTCTAATCTGTTCTGGTTATCAGTCATAATTCCAGTTATTATCTTAAAGTGTTATATGTCACAGAAGTAGCCAAGTTTCTTTGTCAGTTGCCCTTTTGAGTCTTTTGTCCATTTACAGATAGTTGCTGTTTTACTCTGATGCTTTTTGCTTTTGCAAATATGTTTCATCTTCAGAGAAATTCCTGGAAAGGATTATGACAAAGGTTCTAAACTACAGGTTTCTGATAAACTTTCAGATTGTAAAACTGAACCGTTAAGAAATTACAGAATTCTAACAGAAACTAAGCTCATAGACCTGCTAACAGAAGATTAAGCTCAAGAACTGATTATACAGGACTGTGTGAACTGATGAGGATGATTATAACTTTTTATGACTTCTGTTTGAAATATTGTTGAGTTTTAATGTTTTGTTTTGTTTTCTCAGATTTAAGGAAATCTTTTCTTTTATGCTGACTATGACTTACAGCGATTTAGTGAAATTATACCTTTATGAGCAAAACTGAAACATTTATCTTTTTCCCCCTACCTGATCCCTCTAGAATTTGGAAACTCTTTGTGAATGAGTATGGTTATTTAGTGGCAATATAGTTATTTGCATAAGTTCAATAAGAACCTATTCTCCTTATAGCAGGACACATTGGTTATATTACCAAGGCTTTGACTGGAATGTCATATTTGAAACATACAGGCTCAGATATGACAACACAGCTTTTCAGGAACAAAGATTGGACATTCTGGAATACAGCCACTTGGAAACATGGGCCTGGTACCTTGTTTACAGAGATTCTGGCAATCTTGCCTGGTAAGTAAGGAAGCTTGCTTATCTGGCAGGTGCAAGGAACCTCAGAATATTTTGGGGGCCCTCGAGAAGAGAGGAGTCCACCCAAACCTGTAGGTACTGCAGGCAAAATCTGATGGCAAGTCCTTGGCTTGGCTTTTCTGGCCTCGAGAGGCCTTTGCAGTTCAATCTGAGATTCCTCATAAAAAGTTCCAGCAAAGCAGATTTAAAAGAGCCTGTATAATCAATTGCTATTCTTGCTGCACTTATGTAAATAATTGGACCAAGTTTTATCGAAACTACACTTGTTTTGCAAACCGGTTTATCTTAATTTGACCATCATTTTATAAAAATGAGGCGATTTTAGAGAGAAAAAAGTTATGTTTCAGTACAAGATATAGTACACATTCATGGGTATTGGACTCTAGCTCTTCTCTTCTGCAAGATTCATCTATTACTAATCATAATGTCTCCTTGTGGCCATCCGTCTCTGACACCTGGCAGTACCCTGGCCACAATCAAACCTTTTCCTTCAATACTACTGCCCAAATACTAACTAGATTTGCCGTGTCACAGGTGGATCATAAACAACAAGTTCCAAAGGTAAAGTCCCCAACTTATGGATACACACAGAACGGACAATATCAAATTTGGGACGAATATATTTGGCTCACTCCTACTAGTGGTCAACTCAGTCAAAAGGCCACTATATGTTGGGAACAAACCAATCACACCTGTGATACGTGGCCTAATAGCACCCGACCTATGGGAAAAATTCCCCGTCATATGTGTTCTCATATCATAAGCTTAAGAAATACTGATTGGTTTGGGACTGACTGGGATAGACGGCCAAGCACACGTTGGCTAGCCCCTAACGGCACTCAGTGGTTATGTGGCTCCAACTTATGGCCTTGGCTGCCACCTGGATGGATTGGACGATGCACCCTAGGCTTCATCTGGATGAAGGTAGAACTACATTTACTGTATCTCCTCCTGCTAACCTACCCAACCTGCAACAGCGTTGAACACTCTGTCTAACACTGGTATGACCACCTTGCCTCAGTTTTCCTTCCCCAATTAGGAATCAAAAGTGTCATCTGGCACATGGAAGCCCTAAACAAATTTACTATGAAAGCATTAAATGATACACAACATAGCCTTTTGCTGCTAGATTTAGAAGTGTCCCAAATGCGTAAGGCAGTCCTCCAAAACCGAATGGCACTGGATGTCTTGACAGCAGCGCAAGGGGGTACTTGTGCCATTATAAAAACTGAATGTTGTGTTTATATTCCTGACTACCATCGGAATATCTCTGGCTTCCTATCTGATATGAGCCACCAAGTTAAGTCCATGTCTGACCCTACCCTATCTCTAAATGATTGGTTGAACTCTTGGTCAGGTCCAGGTTTCTGGACTACTATCAAAACCTTATTCATTGGGTTAATCATCTTGCTTGTATTTCTTATTATAATTTGTTGTCTATTTCGTTGTTTGTCTTCCACATGTCAACAAAGTTTCACCTCCTGGACCACCTCTCATCAAATGATTCTCTCATCCCCAGAGGCTCTGGATGCCTTGTCGGCCTTGGACACCACGGGCGCAGCCTTCCGTTCCGCTGAGCCTCCTACCTGTACCCATGGCCCCATTTAGGGACAGCTCTACGACCTTGTACAGCCGGAAGTAGTTACAGAAGACTGACCATCGTCCATATCCCCAAAAGATTTCGGGGCCAAAATGGGTTCAGGGGGGGTTTATGATGGGGATTTTTAGGCTGCTTAATTTTAAAACAGTTTATGATGAGGATTTTTAGGCTGGTTACTTTTCAAACTACAGATAAGAAGCAGGCTCCAAAGAGTGGAGTTTGTTTGCCCTTTGATCAGAGACAATTGCATTTGTAAAGGAAATCTTCATGCCTCCCTCTCTGGAATTTGTTTGCCCCTTGTTGGGAAAACATTTACATTTCTAAGGGAAACCTCTATCTGTGAAGATGCCTCCCTCACTGAGCCAGGAGGAAGGGGGGATGGCCTTATCTTTGAAGACTGTTTGGCAACCTCATGTAACTGACCCCCCACCCCAAAATCCTCCTTTGTCTTTAGCCGAGGATAATATTTGAGCGGTGACTTCTGCCATTTACTCAATCCGGTTTGATTTGTGGGACCACCAAATGGCCAGACCAAACGGGCACCAATAAAGAGATAACTCACACACCTATGCCTTAAATATTGGCCCCAACCCTCAGTTCGGGGCAGCAGCAGGAGCTCTGACTGCCCGTGGGTCCTGTCCCCACGCACCAGCTCTGCCTGCCCATGGGCTCTGTCCCCATGCCAGCAGCAGCAGCAGCAGCAGTGGCAGCGGCAGCAGCAGAAGCTCCGACTGCCCATGGGTCCTGTCCCCATGCTATTCCACACTATTCTCTAAATAAAAGAGCACTACTGCCAGATCTTGAGAGTCTAAGAAATCTTTCTTTCGACTCCTCGGCTCACCGATCCTGCATCACTAGGACACGTTCACTTCTGCATTTTCCCTTCCGGGCCTTGACCGTTTGCAGACTTCTCCTTAACGCAGTTGCTAACAGCACTGGCTAAGTTTGGATTATCAGTTTTCCATGTTGCTCTAAGTGCTTCATAATGGGTGGCTACAGACCCAGCTAGAGTTATCATGACTTAAATAACAATGCTCCTATTGTTTCCAACATCTGGATAACACAAACAATGTTACAATGGAGACTTTCATGCACAATGCTTTCTGCTTATTTTGTACATTTTTCTTTGGATAAATTCCAACTGCTATTTGGCCTTGCCTTACAGTTTTCTAAAAGATTATGCGGATTCCCAATATTGTGAAAGTACTTAATGTCACTGAATTGTACACTTAAAAATGGTTTAAAAATTACCACAATAAAAAAATTATGTGTGTTTATACAGATGGGTGGTAAATTCTTAGATAGTAGGTGTGTTTGAACCCTTAAATATAGAAATCAAGGGCTGCAGCACCTAGACAAGGGGCCAAGAGCTCAGTGGGTAAAAGGAACTCATGCTTACAAACTGACAGCATTCTGATGCTTCAAGCTATTCACCAACCTTTTCGGAATTCAGGCACATAATGGTATGTCTTCTCTCCCAGATGGATTAAGAAGTTGGAAAGGTTCCCACTAATTGCTATGGCAAAGACCAATGTGGCACAGATCCAAAAGGGGCCTGCAAAGGAAACCAGAAAATTCAGAGACAAGAAAATGAAGCACTGGCCCTTAGACTCTTATAGAATAATTTCTCATCTCCTTCCCCCTATTCATGTAAGCAAAGGAAAATGAATTTCAGATGCAATCAATACTCATTTAGTGGAAATTTTCTTTTCTAAAAGGTCAAACATACAACTCAAAAATTAGTTGCCTTAAAGATGGGAGACTGAAATGCAAAGGCCAAAACATGTTCCATGATAGATGAATAAAGATACTGATTTGTTTATAGTTTCTTTTATTGAAAGATCATCCAAAAAAATTCAGCCATTTTGTTAAATGTTACAAGGGTTTGTTAACTTCACCATCAGGACACAGGAAGCAAAGGTTACTTCCTTTATCTAAGTTCCAAATGTTAATGCCAGAGAAAAATGACTTAAATCAGGTCCTTCTGCGGTCTAAACGGAAGAGCAGGGCAAGCAGAACATTTCAGGAAAGAGTTAACTTAGTCTATAACTCACCATGGGGGTGGTTTGTGCATGTGTGTATTTAAGGTTTTAGTTTTTCTTTCTTTTTTTTAATGAAAAAGTAATATATGCACATAGGTCAGTGTTCAAAAGGTACAAAAGGAAACAAACAGAAAGAAAAGTCAACTTCCTTCCCTCTCCGTTGCCTAGGATGCATTTCTCTCCTCAGGGGTCATCACTGTGACCAGCTTCTGATGAACGCTGCCAGAGACTTCTAACACACGAGAAAACGCATATTTGTGAGTGTGTGTGCACGTTTTATACAAATGATAACATACATATACATTTTCACCTTAATATAGCCTGGAGATTCTACCATAGCTATTCATAAAAATGAGCTTATTCTTTTTTAGTGATTATAAAATACTCCACTAAGTGGATAAGTACACCACGCTTTCTTCATTTCACTTGATTTCATGAACACCATCCTTGTTATTCCCCATCTAGAAAAAATACTATCAGAACAAACACAATTTTTAAATTGACAGGTTTTAATAAATTCTATGAATTTCATTTTTCAATTTCACTAACATTTTGCAATACCTTTTGGGATTATTGCAGGCACCTTGACATATCATAAAATTAAGAAAATTTGGGGCCGGCCCAGTGGTGCAGCAGTTAAGTTCGCACGTTGCACTTCTTGGTGGTCTGGGGTTCACCAGTTCGGATCTTGGGTGTGGACATGGCACCACTTGGCAAAAGCCATGCTGTGGGAGGCGTCCCACATATAAAGTAGAGGAAGATGGGCATGGATGTTAGCTCAGGGCCAGTCTTCCTCAGCAAAAAGAGGAGGATTGGCAGTAGTTAGCTCAGGGTTAATCTTCCTCAACAAAAATAAAATTAAGAAAATTACTGTGTTGGGGGAGATAACTAGCAGAAATGTGTTAGCACTTTTCAAAGCCCAGATGGTTCCTGAGTTGGGAAAGGGAGCACAAGCAATCAACTGGGACACTCCCAAGAGTCACCAATATCGGCTTTCCACAAACAGCTGTTTACTCAGCAGCCTGCAAGCTTCCTGCTAAAGCCAAGGACTAAATCTTGTTCACTGTATTATTCTGAGTTCCTAGCATATAAAAGATGCAACAAACAAACAAAAAAGACAAAAAGAAAAAAATCCTACAACCAACAATAAAAAATCCCCAAAAGCTTTGTTGAATGAATGAACAAAACTGACATGTTGTCAAAAGGGCTGAGACTATCCAAGCATATGACCACGAGTGGGCAAAATATTATAGTACCTATAAGTAGAAAGCAGAGACTATTGTATCCTATTGGCCATTTTTACTAAGAACCCACTGTCCTCTAGACTCAAGCTTAGTTGCTGGGGACACAATGATGAGCAACAGACACAGCTGCCGCCTCTGACATACTCAGACACATAGGAAGCTGCACCTCCAGAGACACAACCACTGACTCATCCCAGGGTTTGCACATTGCTTCACACGGCCTTCTCTCTTCCTCTTCCTGCCAAATTCCTACTCTTAATATGGGGTGGGAGGGAGCCTTAGTTTAGTTTGTATTATGCATTTTTATATTACAAAATATTTCTAACATACAGAAAAGCACAAAGAATGATAAAATAAACACTGTTGTACTCATCGTGCACTTTTTCAAATCCTTCTAATGGTGTAATACTATTCGTACCCTTCTACAACATGTTTTTTTCCATCTACCATTGTTCTGAGATTTACCTATGTTGATGCTTATAGATCTCACTCATTTTTAAAAACTACAGAATTCCATGTGTGAATACACCACAATTTACTTATTCCTTTTCCTGCTGATGAACATTGTGGTCGTTTCTAAACCATTTGCTGCTGCAAGCAAAGCTGCTGCAGTGAATACTAGTCTTCTGTCTGTCTTCTCTTATATACGTGAGTTTCTCTAAGAAGGTATATGTAGGAGTGGAACCGCTAAGTTGTAGGGTATAAGCATCTTCAAACTGCTCCAACTGGTGTACCAGGTACGTACCCATCAGATATACAAAAGTTCCCACTGCTCCACATTCTTGACAATGCTTGAAAAGCTGACTTAGAGGATGTCACTGCTCTGCTCGAACCCTCCAAGAGCGTCTCACTCAAGCAAAAGCTGCTGTTGTTGGAACCCCTTCCCTCGGGAGCAGTGGGGGACCTCTGACGTCCTCTCCGACAGCAGGGAGGTCAGGGGTGGCAGCCATGCCCTGGTGCACCGCTCTTACAGACTTCCAGTGCTGTTGACTGAATCGCATGGGACGCCAGCCCATCTGAGGGCAGAGCTGGATCTCAGCACATCAGTGAACAAGTGTGAGAGGACCTTCTCCACACTCACCCCCACTGCCAAATCCTCTAAAATTAAAGTCAACAATCTCCTCTTAGATAAAGTGACTTAATTTGCTTCATGTCTGTAATGCCATTTGAAGACTTTCCAAGGACGTACTATCACTTGTATTCATGGCATTACTATAATGTATAATTGCATTTTCCCCAAAATCCTTTTAAAGGTTGCTACTGAAGCTCAGAAGAGCGAAACAGAATGTGGCATGCTCCACCAGCAGTGCACTTCTCAACCCTGCAAGCAACCTGCACACTCACTCAGTTCAGCTGGTACAAGGTCAAGAATCCAAACAGCACCACACCTACCATAGAGGTCCGGATTGCTGCGGACGTACAACCTCACGAAGTTCTTCCCTGGTACCGGCAAAAGGGACCCTTTGATTCTGTCAAAGACCTGGAAATCAGCATAGCAGTCAGTTTACTGAAGATTTCTTCTTAAAGTTTAATAAAGTCAACCACTGCGAAATTGAAACTTGGTTATTAGAGCTTTTATGATGATGGTACTTTCCAATGCTAAAACCTTTTACTTTTGAAGACCGTATCCGGTATACAAAGTCGTTCACATTATTTGATTGTTTAACCACAGAAGAAACAAGTCTCCATTACATACCAAAGGGCAAGTGCAATTGGTTTACTAACCTGGTAAGTGTCTACATCAAAGAATGTTTGATAGTATTCAAATGTCCAGAAGGGGGAGCTTTTCTTCTGTCCGGCAAGTAACTGTCAGATGTAAAAAAAAACACAATGAACACAGAAGTAGCTTCCTTATTCCAGCTACACAGAGAGATGGGGAGCTGATCTAACGGAAAATCAACACGCAGAGAAGACCAAGCTCTTCTGCATTCATCAACTTTGCAGTAGCCACACCCAGCTCTCGGCCGCTGTAAAACAAGCCTCAGTTTTGAAGGCACAGCAAAAGGTTTCAAATCTGGATCCCTCAACTAGAGGGCGGCTTCGTCAAAACCCGAGACTCTCTGAGTCTGCCTTCTCTTACCTAAAAGGCACAGCTAACAAGATTGACCTCATAGGATTACAGGATTAGATTAATTATATATCATGTATGTTATGTACAATAACATATATATGCATATACACACACACAGAAATATATACATACAGAAGGCAGTCAATGTAATTCTTCTTTCCCTACCCCTCAAGATCCTTACTATTATCACCACCTGAATGCTCAAAAATCCGATATACTGATTCATTCTAAAGTACTAAAAACTTAAAATACGCTGCTCTGACAAAAAAACAAAATTCCAGTTTAGAAGAGGCACATGAGGAGGGCCACGCCTGCCCCAACAGCACAGCCATCGGACAGCAGAAGGCAGGCCCATGCCAGGACTCGTGACTGCCATCTTCAGACACCTGAAGAGGAGCCATCTAGCAAAGTGTACAGATGGGCTCCAACGAGCTCTGCAGGACAGAGGAAGGTGCTACGGGCAGATAATTTTGTTCATCAAAAAGGAAAAATTTTTCACAATTAAAGTTGTCCAACAGTGGCAGCGGCTGCTTTACATGGTAATGAACAGCCGGTTCCCGGGGGCACTAAAGTGTCATCTTTCTGACACTCCACGGACAGCGTTAATATCTTGTGAAGGAAGCTGAAATAGAGGAAACTGAAGGTTCTTTCCAACTCTAATATTACGAGGTATTGAACACAGAGACCCACGTTCCATAAGCTGAGCCAAGGAATTCTGTCAGTATCAGAATATTGGTAACCTCTTCCCAATTCCCAGACAAAACTAAGGGATACAATGTTTTCCACTTTAATATTTGTCTTCCCATACACTTCTTCTTAAACTTTCCATGTCTGCTGTCGCTCAGTGTGATGGTTAACCTTTTGTGTCGACTTGTCTGGACCACAGTGCCCAGAGACTTGGTCAAGCATTATTCTGGATGTTTCTCTGAGGGTGTTTTTGGATGAGTTTTACATTTAAATTGGACTTTTTGAGTATAGCAGATTGCCCTCCATAACGTGGGTGGGCCACGGCCACTCAGGTGAAGGCCTGAAGAGAACAAAAGGCCAACCTCCCTGAGTAAAGCGGGCTTCTCCAGCAGACTGCCTTCAGGCTTCACCTGCAACATCGGCTCTTCCTGGTTCTGCAAGAGCATGCCCTTGGACTCAAAACTCCAACTCTTTCCTGAGTCTCCAGCCTGCCAGGCTCCTCCATCAGATTTTAGACTCACCAAGCATCCACAATCACGTGAACCAATTTTTTTAAATAAACCTCTTTCTCTCCAACACCATATGATCTCACTCATAAGGAGAAGATAAAAACAACAAACAAACACATAGAGACAGAGATTGGATTGGTGGTTACCAGAGGGGAGGGGGGAGGGAGAAAGTGGTGATTAGGCACACGTGTGTGGTGATGGATTGTAGTTTTCGGGTGGTGAACATGATGTAATCTACTAGAAATCGAAATACATAATGATTTACACCTGAAATTTATATAATGCTGTAAACCAACGTTACTGCAATAACAAAATTAAAAATAAATACAAACAAAAAGTAAAAAATAAAATAAACCTCTTTCTCTCTATATTCACATCCTATTGCTTCTATTTCTCTGAACTCTGACTAATTAATACACTCAGCTATACTAAAAATCACTCCTGTGTCCTGAGGGTCAACAACTTTAATACGCACTTAACACAGACTAACCCTAGCAGAGAGGGAAGCACAAGTTCTAGACTCCGACTGCCTCGCTTCAAAGCCCCACCTGCTACCTGCCAGTCGAGTGTCCTGGGGCAAGTTACTTCAACTCTGCCTCAGGGTCCTCCTTTGTAAAATGAGGATAAGGACAGTTCTTCGCATGTAGGGTTGTTTTCAGGATTAAATGAGATGATCCAAGTAAGGAACTTTAAATGGTGAACAAATATCACCTATTGTGATGATGATGATGACAATGGTCAACAGGCTATTTTCTTCTATTTCAGATGAGGAAATCCAGGCTTAGGGAAATTAAAGCCCCCTACCCAAGACCACACAGCTACTACTGCTGGCCGGAGCAGGCCTCGCACTCAGGCTCCTGTCTGAGCTCTTGCCACAATATCTAGTATATAATGGTCTTTAATTTAGCACAGGGGCCGGCCCAGTGGCACAGCAGTTAAGTTCGCATGTTCCGCTTCTCAGCGGCCCGGGGTTCGCTGGTCTGGATCCCGGGTGCAGACATGGCACTGCTTGGCACGCCATGCTGTGGTAGGCGTCCCACATATAAAGTAGAGGAAGATGGGCATGATGTTAGCTCAGGGCCAGGCTTCCTCAGCAAAAAAGAGGAGGACTGGCAGCAGTTAGTTCAGGGCTAATCTTCCTCAACAAAAAAAATTAATAATAATAATAATTTAGCACAAACTTTGGTACTTATTTCGCTATTTCATGGAGTCCCACAAAGAGCATCCAACACCCAAGAACTCCACTCTTTTAATAAGCCTGTGAACACACGGCTATAAAGTGGGTGCTCCTCTAGGGCATTACAATCATGATTCCGTTTATTAAATACGACAAGAAATACTATTTTTCTGGAACACACCAATGGTGTACATGGAAATAAATCTTTGTGATCAAAAATAGCTCTGACACTATCCATCCAACCAGATGCAGAAACCTAGAAGTCTCCCCAGATTCCTCCTTCTCTCTCCCCACCCCCTTCCACCGACTCCTACTGAGCCCACCCTCCAACATCTGGTTCAGGCTTCATCACCTCCAGCCTGGACACTTCAAGAGTCCCCTCCCTGGTCCTCTGGTGTCCGGTCTGTCTGCCTCCAATTTATTCTCCACACGGCCACCATATCTTAAACATCTTTAAACGTATCTGGCCATACTGTTGAAAATCTTTCAACAGTTCCCAATACTTTTTGGAATACAACTCATGCTCACTGGGTTGATTCCTTGCCTATCTGTGTAGCCTCATGTCCGTCTTCACCTAGATTTTGCTCCCCCTGTATATGAAGATGGGAGACGTGCTGTCTGTGCCACGTTCTTCCATGCCTCTCTGACTTTGCCGAAACTGTTCCCTTTGCCTAGATCATCCTTCCTTGCCTTCTTCCCATGGTTATCACCTACTCTTTCATCAAGACTCAGCTGAAGCATCACCACCTCCAGGAAGGCTTCCGTAACCGGCTTCTCTCTGCTCCCACAACGCCGGAGCTCCCCTCCACCCGCGGGCTTCCCATAGGTAACAATGGTCTGTCTGCCTGTCTGTTTCGTCCCCAAGGCAAAGGCCACGTGTGATTTACCTTTGTGTGGCCACTACTTGGCACTCTACCTGGCACACAGGAGACAATGAAGAAATGCAGGAACAAGTTTTTTAAAAATTAAAAGAAAAAAAATTTCAAAGACAAGTTCGAACCTCAGTTTTGTCAGAGTCATCGTTTCCCAGTAACTCATCATCCTCTTCTCTCCCTGAGCCTCCTGGGGGTCCTGGCTGATGTTTCGGGGTGTCACCAGGATCCTCGATGCTGATTGTGGTGGTATCTGGGTTTGCTGCTAGAGAAGCGGCTGCATCACCAAACTCTGAAACAGATTAGAGGACAAGGGCCTCAGAGGCCTTACCCACACTGGAAATTCTACCCCTTCAACTCAAAGATGGGTTGTTCCAACCTCAGCTTTACTATAGACACTGATACAAATGGCAAAAGGCTCTGAAAAACATCTCTTCTAGAAATCAAGCTGACAGAGAAAAAAGATTATGAACAGAACAGAATTTGAAGTCAGACCTGGATTTTAGTCCTAGCTCAGCTACTTACTAACTATATGAGCCTGAATAAGTAACTTAATCTCTATAAGCCTCAGTGTTCTCTTCTATACACTGGGGAGAATAATGCTTATTTTAAAGAATTCAGGGAAAGTTAAGAACATTACCTAGTAAAGTCCTTAGCAGAGTGCCGGGCCCATATTAAGTAACCAATCAAACCTCTCTTCCTTGATTCAAGTTCAAAAACTCTTAATGGAAATTATTTCTTCCACTAAGTTCTATATAATCACTACAGAAAACATGGGGACGAAAATGAAAGTAGAAACCATAGAATAAAAGTCACTCTTAGTCCCACCACACAAAGGCAAACACTATTAACTTTAGGGATATTTCCTTTTCTCTTTGTAGTAAGGATTCATGCCAATGATGATCATTCACTCATTCAACAAATATTTACTCCATGCCTACAATGTGCCAATGAGATTCGGCGTTCTCACCCCGGCCCAGGTTCGTTTCTGATCAGGGAACCACACCACCCATCTGTCGGTTGTCATACTACAACAGCTGTGTGTTGCTGTAATGCTGAAAGCTATGCCACTGGTATTTCAAACACCAGCACAGTCACCCACGGTGGACAGATTTCAGTGGGGCTTCCAGACTAGACAGACTAGGAAGGAGGATGTGGCCACCCACTTCCGGAAAAATTGGCTACGAAAACCCTAAGAATAGCAGCGGAATATTGTCTGATGTAGTGCCGGAAAGTGAGAGGATGGAGCAAAAAGACTGGGCAGGATTCCGCTCTGCCGTACACAGGGGCGCTAGCAGTCGGAATTGACTCGATGGCACTAACAACAAAAATAACATGCCGAGCACTGACTTATGGTCTGATAATACTATGTAAACAATTTTGTATCTTGCTTTGTCTACAGGGAATTATATAAAATTATATAATAAAAATTATATTAAAAAAATTTTTTTTCTTATTCTATCAGTCCTTACAAGGATCATTTATGTGGCTACACAATATTTCATCAGCAGGGGTGTGGGGAGAGTAGGAGAGACACCATAAGTTAACACAATTCTTCCACTGTTAGTGGAATTTGGGATGGTTCCAACTTTTCATTAGTACAAATAACACAGTGAGGAGTGTCTGTGTAGACAAAGCTTTCCCAGTTACGGCCTTGGGGTGAACAGCTCTCAGTGTGATCCCCAGGTCAAAGGGTGCAGACCATTTTTAAGGCCCTTGAGCCATCCTGTAAGCTGTTCTCCACAGCACCTCCCTGTTCGCGTCCACCAGCAATGACTGAGACCTCCTGTCTCTGGATATCCCAACAAACTTCATTTAGCTGCTCTTGAATACAACTCAGGGCAGCTTGGGAATCTGACAGGACTACAGAGGATACCAGCAGGGCACCACGATAACACTGCCAGCGTGGCAAGAATCCTACGACCGGCAGTAGGATGGGCTCTTGGATAACCGAGCCCACCTTACTGCCTTTCAGCTCTGCAAATAGTTTTGTGAAGAAAATTAAAGTAACTAAAATTAATTAGTTATCAGGTGGCTGATAGGTAACAATTACTCAAACTTCAGTCTCCAGTGTCCTGGCTGTTAAGGCAGTGTGAGTCTCTGGAGTGAGTCGGTCCTCCACTTAGGTGAAGCTTCTAATGCTCCACGACCTCGGGGAAATTACTCTGTATCTCTGAGCCTCTGTTTCTTCAACTATAAAACGCACATAGTACCTATCTTAAGTATTATGATAATAATATTGTTATAGTTATCATTTGACCAGCCAGGGAACTGACATTTAAAAAGATGGTCACAAATTTGCCTGAAGGAATCAGACCAAGGAAGACAGACTTAAGTCTTATATTTAAAAAGCAGTAGTTTACTGGGGGGACGGCACGCCAGGAGAAATAGAGTGTCACTTTAGAGGCACAAAGGCTGAAGAGGCTCAAGGGAAGATGATAACCCATCTCGGTGCTGGGATTAGGAAAGCCTTGGAGAAGCTGCTGTATGAGAAGGATGGTATCTCAAGAAAAGGGAATGGGATGAGCAAGACCCAGAAGACAGAAAACGTGGCCTGTGTTTGAGGAACAGCAGACGGCACAGTTTTATAGGAATGTAGGCTGTGTGGACCGCTCACGTGATGGCTATTCACACATTCTGCTCTCCGTTAGTTATTCTCGTCCATCTCAGCTCCTTGAGGGCAAGATTGGTGTGTTTCTTATTTCTTCTACCAACATTACCTGCTTCTACATCCTGGCACATCCTATGCTATGTTTTGCCGCTGTTCCTTTCCTGACGCAGTGTCTTCACCGGAAGGGTCCTGATCTCCACTTTTTCATCTAACACTACCATGCTTCTTTGGGGAAGCCTCCTATGACCCCCACAGCATCCCGTGTTCTTTTCTAAAGAGCGAAGTCCTTAACATGGTCTATAAAGCCCCGTGTGATCTGGCTCCTGTCTTCTCTCAAACGTCAATTCGTGACAGCCTCCCTCACTGTCTGTGCTTTGGCCTCCTTTCAATTCCTTGGGGAAAAAAATCCAACTTCTTCCCTCCTGAGGTACTTTGCACATGCTGTTCTTCACGCTCGAACTTTCTCGCGCTGTTCTCAGGTAGGACAGCCAAGGAAGGCCTCCGTAAGAAAGTGAGATTTGAACAGAATGAGGGAACAAGCCATGTGGCTAGCTGGAGTAAGAATGTCCCACACAGAAAGATGGCACAAAAGCCCCCATCTGTGAGAGTACTTACTGTCTAGGAGGAACAGTGACAAGGCCTGTGTGGGTATGGCAGAGAGAGAAAGGGCAAGAGTAGCGGGAGACGAAATCTGAGGAGCGGAGGCTGGATCACGTAGGGCCTCCTCCTAAGCACAGAAAGGGCTCTGGCTTTCACTCCTGGTAAGGTGGGAGCCACTGGAAATTTCTGAAGGAAAATGACATGATCTGACTCAGTTTTAAAGGCCACTCTGGCTGCAAAATATCAACTGAAGGGAGGAAGCAGGAAGACCAGAAGGCAGGTGAGGGCTATAATCCACACAAGAGGTGACGGTGACCCTGAGCATGGCGGGGCGCGGTAGAGGTGCTAAGAAGTGGTCAGATCCTGGATGTACTTTGAAGATGGAGCTGACAGTATCTGCGGATGGAAAAGATTTCTCTTTAAACATTATATCTCTTCCTCAGACGGTAGTGGGAAAGCATAGGTTGTGCGTGGAGGTCTGCTTTACCACTTACTAACCAGGTGAACTTTAGGGAAATGACTTAATTTTTCTGTGCCTCAGTTTCCTCATTAGTAAAATAGAGAGAATAACATAATTGTCTCATGAAGCTGACATAAGGATTAAATGAGTTAATATTTGTAAAGCACTTAGAACAGTGCCTGCCATACAGTAAGTGCTACACAGGCGTTTACAAGCCAGATAAGCATTTGTGAATCCCTAGGTCAAGTTCTGGATTATGAGTTGCAACTTTTCCTCCAGCGCCTTCATAGTCTGTAGATACGTATTTAAATGATCATTTTACAAATGAATGTCTCCCTCGCTAGACTGAGAGCTTCGTAAGGGAAGAACCTGACCATTTCTTCACTCCTCCATCCCTGATGACTAGAACACCTGCCCGGTTCACGGTCACACTCATGAGATGCTTACTGATTCAGTGAAGGAATGACCTGACCACATTTCATCAGAATTACCTTTTTTACACTTTTATCTACTCCAGCAGTATAAAAACTTCTCCTTTATCCTTTTGTCTCCCGTATCTAGTACAGTTCTACGTACAAAGTAGGGGCTCGATAAGTGTGTATTGAACTAAAGCAGGAACTCCACATACATTTTCTGTAACCACTGTACTAAAGGGCTGTTTGACCAAAAAGAGCAGCTGGTGTGGACACACAGGAAACCCTGGGTGTGGCCAACACTCTTTTACCAAGATGTTGGCAGTAACCTTCTTTAACAGCTGTGCCAGTGGAGCAATGAAAATCTGCTGCTGCGCCTGTGGAAATACTGACCATAAAGACAAAGGTGGGCACCCAACTAACGCACCTTCAAACCGCAGGTCGTCCACAGCTGCCATTCAGCCAGCGGGGCTTCTCCCAATTACTAGTGCGGAAATGTGCAGAGGTCTAAAAAGGAAAAATAAGGAAACGTAATAGGATTCCAGAATAAAATAGCTGCAAACAACCCTTATTTCAGCGTGAGAAATGGTATTGCTTTCTCGTGCCTCCTTTCTCAGTGCGGTGTGATAGGTTTATATGAAGATAACCATTTAGCATCAGGTACTGTTAAAACTATTACAAGCAAACTAACCTGGGGGATCCAAAAAAGTTCCGTCCAATCTCACTCACTGCGTGCGTTTAGGGGCCAGGGGAGGCCTGAGGTGGAAGGATGAGGAAGGGGGGCTGGGGCGTGAGAGCGGCGGCTGAGAACAGTGAAGAGCAAAGGCAGTTCAGCCCAGCCAGTGGTTAAGGGCACAGGCTCTGGGGCCACACAGACCTGGGTTTGCTTCCCGATTCTGCTGCTTCTCGCTGTGTAACTGTGGGCTCCTTGGGCCTCAGTTTCCTCATCTGTAAAATGGGTTCATAACAGCACCTACTCACGCGGTGCTGGGGGCCATTAAATGAGTGAGCAAGGCGCTTAGTGCACAGCCAAGCAGTTAGGAGGAGCTGGGGAGACAGCGACCCCGCAGCCCGGGACACCCTGAGCCGCCCCAGAAGCAAGGCAGGCTGTGGGGGAGGAGCGGGCCGCCGCGGGCCCGCACGCAGGACGTGCCAGGCCCCCTCGTCCCGCGCCAGCCCGCAGACGACCGCCTCACCTCGGGCCCTCGGCGTCCAGCCGGGCCGGGAAGGCTCGGGCCTCAAGCGCTCCGCGCAGGATCCGGGCCCGCCGGGTTGCCGGAAGCTGGAGATCCGGGGGGCGGGACTTCCCCGCCTCCTCCGGGCAGAGCCCCGCCTCCTTAAAGAGACAACGGCACCGAGAGACGAAGCTTCCGGAGACCCCAGCGGGCAGCCCCTTCCGGAGCCCGCCGCCTCCACCGCCCCTCTGGAGGGCGAGGCTCGGGCTCTTAAAGAGACAGGCGCAGCCCGGCCGACAGGCGAGGGGGTGACAGCGTCCTTCTCAGCTCCCTTCCCCCGGGAGGGGCATGGGGGCAGAGAATTCTCAAGAGTGTGGGTTTTCTTTCCGTTTATACCTCTTTTCTTACTGAAATATAGGACAGTGTGACGAAGGGCGAGTGTCAAAAGGAAAAAGTCATCAATCCCTCGCATTCCTTCTGGCCATAAAAATTTAGCGGCCAGTGAGGGAGTGAACGAGTCAGTGACCTTCTGAGTTCGTGAAGAGTGATAGAGGCAGGCTGACGTCCGTTCCTACGGACGCCCCCCGGAAGCGGTAACTTGTCCCTTCGCTCCCGCGACAGTCAGGCTCCTGCCCCTGGATGGGGGGTGTGGGTGGGGGTTGGCCTCACGCACCGCTGTGTCCCCCACGGCGTCTGACCGCCGCCCCACACGGGAGGCCCCGTAAACACGGCGGGGCTGCGCGGGGCGGACCTGGTGAGGAACGTCTGCCCTGCCCCCAGTCTTTGCCTGGTGAACGCCTGCACAGCCTCAGGTTTGGGCGGCGTTTCCTCTCCTGGGGAAAGCCTGCCTTCGCCTCCCAGGACTGCTTTGCTCCCGTGGTCTCCTGGGTTTGCCTCGAGCACGGCAGTTGTCATCGTCTGCCCGTCTTTGCCAGCCTGTGAGTACTTTGAGGGCAAGGATCGGGAATGATGCTCGTCTCCGGGTCCCCAGCCCAGGGCCAAGCACACAGTGGCTCACGGAAGGCTAATTGTAGCGTGAACAAGTTCTTGCTGTCTGAGCAGCATAAGCCAAATTCACTGCTCACACAAGGTGGAACCTGTGACTGTGGTCTCACCACGCTGGGCCTCTGTGGTCAATTGGAAAGACTTTACATCTGACTAGTAATAATTACATACACACACACTGTATTTAGTGAACTGCCATCATGATCAGGTTTTATGAATGCAGGATCTCTAATTTTCAGAACACTCCTGCAAGCTTGAGGTGATTGTCCTCATTTTATAAAGAGAAAGCTGAGGCTTAGAGCAAGTACAGGGTACTGTGGTTGAATATGTACCAGGACTGAAGCTCAGAGCACAAATTCAGGTGTGCCAGTGTATCAAACACCTCTTATGCCCGATTTCACCCGCCTTGGCCTCACCTGCTTCTCTTTCACCATCACGGATCTTGTTCCAGCTTCAGCAGGTATCACCTGAGAGAGCTGTGCTTCAAGCCGATGCCTCAGGCTTCTCACCTTCTGCATCAGGGCTGCTGTCTTGATACCATGGTGTCGTAGGACTGTTGGCGCCGTTCCGCATCGGGGCAGGTGCAACCTGGAAGTGCTGGGTTGGGCAGTGGTTAACGCCTCATGGGTCAAATCTTTGACCAATGGAGTCAACAACTGATGAATACAAGCTTCTCTCTCTTTCCCCACAGATAGACTCTCCTCAGATATTTCACATGGCTGTCAAACTCTCTTGCAGAGTCAAGCAACCACGTGCCTTTGGAAGTGGCCAATTGATAATGCATCCTTGCAACGGCTCTCCTCCCTTCTCTGCTTTACAATCCCTGTCTTTCACTCCTGGTCTTTGAACTCACACTTGCCAACAAAGTACTCAGATGAGGAACCCACGCTAAGGCATGTTGGTACCAAGAGTGACCCCAGAAAGCAGTTTTGGAATTAGGCTGCTTACCACTCAGATGCAACAATAACTTCATTGCTAGTGATAAGTGAGTCGGGGGAGAAATGATGACACCTAGACTATATATTTCTTCTCTCGGAAACAGAAGGAAAAGTTATTTTGATATATAGTTATAATGATATGTCAGTTTTAGCTCAAAATGAGACAGAATCAAAGATTACTGGTTTAACCAAAACAGTGATTCTCAACTGGGAGCTGTTTTGCTGCCAGGGGATATTTGGCAATGTCCGAAGACATTTTTGATTGTCACAACTTGTGGGGTGCTACTGGCCAGAGTGCTTCTAAACATCCTACAATGCACAGGATAGCTCCTCACAATAAAAAATCGTCTAGTCCAAAATGTCAATGGTGTCAAGTCTGAAAAACTCTGACCTCAAATATTCAGATTTCCTTAACTTGTCCGCTCAAGTGTGGTGAGGGAGGTGAGCCCAGCCAATGATGCTTATCAGACCTCTACGGCTCCAAGGGGGAAATGAACCAATGAGAGCTAGAAGCACTCGCTTAGATAGAATGGGGGAAGGATGAGGGGGGAAGGGAAGCTGAGGAGCAAGTCTTGCTCTGATGGACAGGGGTGGAGGGTGGAGGGGACACTCTGAAAAGCATGAGCCTTGGTTAGATGCGGCATGTGGTCTTGACTGAGTCCTCTGGTTTTCCTTGGAGAGGAAAGTTGGCAACAGCACAGCTGAGCCACCCTCCAGAAAGCGTCTCCAACACCCCATGAGAGACACCCATCCCAAGGAGAAGGCTGCTGGCATTGTGGGAGCATCTCACCCTGGCTCCAGGGGTCACAAATGCGGGATTGTGACTGGAAACGGGGCAAGGAGAGGGTTACTGAAAATCTGAGCCCTAAGCGAACATAGTCTATCAAATGTTTCCCAGACAAGGAGAAAACTAAATGTGCTGTTTTTCAGAAGTTGATGTCCTCATTTTTACAGATGTTGCCATCCTGCAGTGAAACTTACTCAATTGCAGGACCCCTGCAAATTGCTCCAGCTCTAAGTGTCCAAAAGTTACCATGGACTTGTTATGTACTGTCTTGTTGCCTTGAACGTGTTCTGTAATGATGTCTTGGACTCCTTAGGTAATGGCCTGCACGTGTGCCCTGATCAGGCCCAGTTGTTACACAGTTGTAACACATCCTCTGCGCTCTGCAGTATAAAGTCTCCATGGGCGCTAAGCTGGGGGGTATCGGGGCACTGCTTTGGGAGCTGTCCACACTGTTCTCCACTGTACAAACAATACACCTTTTCCTTCGCCCACTTCAGCCTTGGTTGTGCATTTTGGCTCCACACTCACCAAGAGATGGACCCACAGAATTCAGTTACAGGATGAGTTGTTACCACTTTAATCTTTTTCTTTTGGAGTCTGTAACAGATAGACCGCTTTTCCTTTTTTTTTTATGGTATTTAAGGGTGTGAATAAGAAGAAAGGAAACCTCATTTAAAATGGAGTTGGGAGGCCAGAAGCGGGAGCTGGGGCACAATTACAGACCCCCACAAGAAGACTTCTCGCCTAGCAACAAGCCTGGCCAGTGGGAAACCATTATCACCCTGAACTCTCATTTTCCTCCAATGAACTTTCCTTCAAAACAACCCCCCAACTTCCTCCTTTTCTCTGTAAAGTAACATTCCTCTCCCTTGTTTGCTGAACTTGCCTGTGGCTTTTGCTACAGCTTGCTTGTCTGAATTGCAATTCCTCTGCTGTTCCTGAATAAACCCCTTTGCTGGTAAAATAACTGGCTGTTTTATTTTGAAGGACAAGAAGGGCTGAGATTGTTTGAAGCCAATGTGGAGCCAGGGAGAAGTGGAACAGGCTGCCTGCACGGTGCTGAGGGTAGTCCAGGGCCATCTTGCAATAAACAGAACACAAAATTCATATACGTTCTCCCCACCCACCCCTGCGAAAATTTGGTTATAAAAATTTGGACGCAAACCGCTTATATCTTAAAAGACAAAACAGGAGACTTCAAAGACTTTGAAAACTGAGTAGGCTAGTCCCTGAGACTCAGTAGTTAGAGGTACCTGGGAGACAGGGTTGAGAAGCGTGGTCTGGGGTCCTTTCTCTCAGCTTGGGCCGCATTCCGTTGCCTGCCCTGTCTGGTGGAGAGGTGAAGTAAGTGGGCCTTGGTCATCCAGCAGGTGGAGTTCAGGCCAGTGGTGTGCTGGAGCATGCTCAAACCAACTCACGAGAGCTGGTTGTTAAATTTTCAGGAATTCTGTGAGCCAGTTACTAAACCCAGACATTATTAAAAATTAAATTATATAAACTTACAATTAAATAAATTATATTAACAGTTTTAAAAGTGTATTAACAACAGAGGTAATAATATGGAAAACATCACTTCATAAATCTTTCTCTACGTTTTGCTATCGTCTATGCTCTTAAGGTTACTTATGTCTATCTTACACATACGGTGTGCTTCTGAGCATCTCTTCCCAACTCCACACACACAGTGACATCACATTGGTAGCTTTCAGTCAGCAGTGGTGGAATTGTTTACATCACAGAAATTGGCAAATGCTACATTTCTGGGGTCAATTTATTGTTATGTTAATTGTCTAGACCAGGACTAACAATCTTTTTCTGTAAAGGCCAAAATAGTAAATCTTTTCAGCTTTGTGCACGCAGTTTGTTGCAACTGCTCAACTCTGCTATTGTAGCACAAAAGCAGACATGGGCAAAAGGATAAATGAACAAACAGGCTGCGATCCAATAAGGCTTTACTTGTAAAAATAGTCAGAGGGCTGGATTTGGCCCATAAGGCACAGTTTGCCGACCCCCGACCTAGATTTTAAAAATTGATGGAGAAAATGTCAAAGTGAAGATTAAATATAAAAGTGTGTGCTGTATCTGTAGTAGTAATACTGCGAATAGCACAAAAAATTGAGGTAGAATTTGAGTACCCAAAAAGAAGTTCCTCACATTTTGCCATGTGTCTTTGTTTTTTCCCCTTTCATCTTCCCCTTAGCTTACAGGGAAATATTAGCCAACGTTCATGTCCGAACTATCCTGCTCATCAATTGCAAACATAGGTGTGCTACAGAAACACGAGTTTGGCAAATATCAAAGAAAGCATTCTGTGAGAATCAATTGGCTGTATGGAATTTGCAATAAGGAATACTGTATATTTTATTGTTATTTGTAAATTGTTTACTGCACATCCTTTATATCAGTAAAATTTATAATAAACTTATGTGTGGATATATGCTTTTTTTCCCCCCCAGAGAACCAGTGGTTAAACATTTACGTTCAGGCCCACGTCTCTCGTCAAAGTCCACACTCCTCCTCTTTCTCCGGCTGTGGGACAGCCCAAGAGGCTTGAGGGAGACTGATGTTCTCCAAATCCCAGCCATCCAGGGCCACCACCGCCTTGCTCTCTGGCCTGTCTGAGAACTGCCTGCAGCTACGCCACATTATTCACGTAACCCTCCCCCACCTTTGAACAGAAAGTGACAAAGGTTAATATCTTAGCTTTGCAGATAGCACATCCCAATCTGCATCTGTTGGTTAACTCTATTATGTCCCTTTTTTTCCACAAAAATTCTTAATTTTGATTTCATCAAAATCCATCCGTGCTTTTCCTTTCTGATTTATGCTTTTCAGATCTTATTTTAAAAGCTCTGTGTTGACAAAGTTATTCTCTAATATTTTCTTCTATTAGCTTTATGGTTTTACTTTTTCTATTTTTAGGTCTTTAGTCCATCTGGAGTTTACCTTTGAATATGCTGTAATGTATGTCTCCAGTTATATTTTTCTCCATGGTTTTCCCACTAATTCATCTTTTCCCCACTAATCTGTGGTGTCATCTCTATAACATACATCAGTTCAGATACATAGGTAGTTAGATAGATCATTGTTTTTCTTCTGTCCCTGTGCTATTACCATACTATTTTTAAAATTACTGTGGCTTTGTTTTATTTTCATATGCTCCTATTTTTAAAATGTACCTAGCTTTTTATGAGTCTTTATTCTTCCACATAACTTTGAGATATTTTTGTTAAACTTTTTGTTGGAATTTTATTTGGAAGAACATTGAATTTATAGATCTACAGATTAATTTGGGGATAGTTGAGATCTTTAAATAGACATCCCACTCATGATGTATTTTTCCCATGATTCAAATTTTCCTTTATATCCTTCAATTGAGTGTTTATATTTTTGAAATAAAGGCCTTGTGCAATCTATGTTAGGTTAATTCTTAGATCTTGCAGTTTCCATTGCAGTTGTGAGTGGTATCTTGTCTGTTACATTTTTGGTTAGTTATGACTGGTATTGAAAAAACTCTGGATTTTTATAAGCTGATCCTGTAACCTTCCCCCTTGCTGAACTCTCATACTAATTAGAGCAGTTTGTCTGTGATTCAGATGGATTTTCTTTGTAGTTTAAAATATCTACATATAATGAGTTTAGTACGTACTCTTTCTATCTTATGACATTTTTTCTTTCTTTACTTATTGTATTGGCCAGGGTTAATTTCTCCACTGAGTTTATTATGGGTTTTGATATACATATATATCATTTTTTCCAGTTAATGAAGCTCCCTCTTATTCCTAGATGTCTTAGAGATTTTTTCTTTTTTTTTTAATATAGATGTTGAACTGTATCACATGCCTTTTCTAGGTTTAGTGAGAAATCATGTCATCTTCCTTCTTTAGTCCATTAAAATGGTGTGCAGTAAAAGATTAACTCAGCAGGTCTGAGTTGTCCAAATCCTGCATATTTCAAATAAAACTTTGGCCCTTGCCCGGCTCCTGAAAAATACCCTCCGAGCCCTTGGAACATCCTACCTATTAACAGAGCCTGTTTACCTGAGGCCTCGGGCCACACCAGATGATTTATGCTAACAATGTGACTTACAGTGGGAACTTAGGCCATGTGGTATCAGTTCAACCCTTGGAGAGGTTGGAGACTGAAGATAAGCCACATGAAACTGCCAGCCATGCCCACACGATCAACCACCAATGAAAAACCTGGACAGGAGTGCTGTGTGAGCATCCCTGGTTGGTAATACTCCATGAATTTTGTCACACATTCTTTCTGGGAGAATGAAGCACTGTCTGTAAACTCCGCTGGGAGAGGACAACTGGAAGCTTGCTCTTGGTATCTCCCGGATCCTACCCTATGCCCCTTTTTTCATTGTTGATTTATTCTGTATCCTTTCACTGTAATAAACTGTAACCATGAATATAACAGCTTTTCTGAATTTTGTCAGTCTTTCTAACAAATCACTGAACCAGAGCGTAGTCTGGGGACCTTGAACACAAATGGTATTTGCTAAATCATCCTTAATACTGTTGCATTTTGTTAGCTAATGTTTTATTGAGAATTCTGGTAATGTTTAGATTTAGGTTCAGAAGTGAAATGGACCTTTTCTTGTACAGTCCTTATCCAACTTTCAAATTAAAGTTATATAGCTTCATAAAATGAGTTGAGAGGCATTCCCACTTTTTATATTCTCTGGAAATCTTGTACAAGGCAGGCATTATCAGCCCCTCGAAAGTTTGGTAGAGCTCCTTTTGAAAAATTATGTGAGGCTAGGGCCTTTTTTGTGGGGAAGATGTCTGGTTAGAGTTTCAATTTTTAAATGAGTACTGTCTTTTCAAATTTCTGTTTCTTTTTGCACCAGTTTCAGCATTCTTTACATTTTCCAGAAATCTGTCATGTCATCTAAGTTTTCAGATTTGTTGATATATTATCATTCAAATGTTATTTTATTTTTAAAATCTCTATTGTGTCTGTTCTTACTAATGTTTGAGATTTTTTCTTGATTGGATCTTGTTAGAAATTTGTCGGGCCGGCCCAGTGGCGCAGCAGTTAAGTGCACACGTTCCACTTTGGTGGCCCGGGGTTCACCAGTTTGGATCCTGGGTGTAGACATGGCACTGCTTGGCATGCCATGCTGTGGCAGGCGTCCCATGTATAAAGTAGAGGAAGATGGGCATGGATGTTAGCTCAGGGCCAGTCTTCCTCAGCAAAAAGAGGAGGATTGGCAGCAGTTAGCTCAGGGCTAATCTTCCTCAAAAAAAAAAAATTGTCTATCTTACTAATCATTTCAAGGAACAGTTTGGGGGTCCTTTTTTTCTACTTCTAGCTCTCCATTCCCCTCTAATTTCTTTCCTTATCTTTATTGTTTCCTTTTTTCTTGGGCTTTCTCTATTGTCCTTTTATAGTTATTCATCTGAATGTTTAATTCGTTCTTTCATTTTCTTGTTTTATAAAAAAAGTATTTAAAGACATATGTTTTATTCATGGTATTGTTTAAGCTATGACCCACACTGTGCTTTCATTGTCATTAAAATATAAATAGTTTATGGTTTCTACTTCAACCCAAGGCTTATTTGATAGTATATTTTATAGTTTCAAGGCATAAGGAATTTTTTAGCTGTGGTTTTGTTATTGATTTCTAATTTAATGATGATGTACAATTCAGTAGTTATTAGTACATTCATAGAGTTGTACATTCGTTATCTAATTTTATAATGCTTTCATCAACCCAAAAAGAAACCTTGTACCCTTAGTAGTCATTCCCCATTTCCCCCACCGCCTCAGACCCTGGCAACCACCATTCATCTAACTTCCTGTCTTTAACATTTGTCTACGCTGGACACTTCACGTAAATGGAATCATACAATATGTAGCTTCTTAAGACTGGCTTTTTTCACCTAGCATAATGTTCTCAAGATTCAACCATATCATAGCATGTATCAGTAACGATTCCTTTTTATTGCTTAATACTATTCTGTTGTGTGGATATACTACAATTTGTTTATCCATACACCAGTTGACAAAAAGTAGGTTTTTTCCACTTATTTACTGGCTATTATGAATAATGCTGCTATGAACATTTATGTACAAGTTTAGTTGAATGTACATTTTAATTCCTTTTGCGTATACACAGGAGTAGAATTGCTGGATTATATGGTGACTTTTCCAAACACTGTAAAATCTGTATTTTTTGTCATCTGTGGCTACTTACATCTCCGCTTGCTGCTTAGTGGTCAGGTAATAACTGGACAGAGATTCCCTTAACTGCCTGGAACTAAGAAGTCTCTCAGACTTTGCTGAGGGGCTCTGTGTAAATGTTGGCCCGTGCCTCCAACACTCAGCCAGGCAGTTGACAGCTCTATCTGTCTTCACTTCCTGCTTGTGCAGAGCCTCAAGGTCAGTCAGAGGGTAGAGATTAGGGCCTTCTTGGGTCTTTCCTGTGCGTGCCTACAGCCCGACACATGCACACAGGCTTCTAGAGTCCCAGGAGTATGGTGAAGTTTTTAAAGCCTCCAATGGACATCTCATTCCTCAGTTTCTTCTTTTTAAAATTTTCGCTCAGTCTCTCGTTACCCCAGACTCGCGTTGCAATGTTGAATGATTGCCACTGACTGTTCAACAAATGCCGTTTTTATAAAGTGAGCTCTGAGTCAGATCAAATAAAACCAGGACCTGAGAATGGAGCTTTCAGAGGGAGATGTTAGACAAGTCACACAAGGACAATTCTCTGGGGAATGGGATTTTTTGAAGCGCTCCAAATCCGTTCTCCCTCCTCCAGTGTCTACTAGATGCTAATTTTCACAGTAACCCTGGTTGCACGGCTGTGGATTTCCAGGCTACCATAGAGCTGGGAGAGGGGAACGAGAGTAGAGCAAGTTAAAACACTGCAAAGCTCACTGTTCTTACCAAGATTTCAGTTTCTCTAGAATAGACACTTCTCAGATTATTGCAAACTTTTCTCTGGTTAATTTACAAAATCCTGAAAAAGTTGAATTTGATGATTTTTGCCAGTGTTTTCATTGCTTTAATCTCTGTCTCTGTGTGTTTGTCATTGTTTTTATCTTCTATTTATGGGTGAGACCATACGGTATTTGACTTTCTCCCTCTGACTTATTTCACTCAGCATAATACCCTCAAGGTCCATCCATGTTGTCACACATGGCTGGATTTCGTCCTTTCTTATGGCTGAGCAGTATTCCATTGTGTATATACACCACATCTTTTTTATCCATTCATAAGACTTTATTTTTTTAGAGAAGTTTTAGGTTCATAACAAAACTGAGGGGAAGGTAAAGAGATTTCCCATATACCCCCTAGCGCCACACAAGCATAGCCTCCTCCCTTATCAACATCCCCCACAAGAATGGTTCATTTGTTACAGTTAATAAACCTACATGGACACATCACAATCACCTAAGGCCCATAGTTTACATTAGCGTTCACTCTTGGTGATATATGTCCTATGGGTTTGGACAAATGTATAATGACATGTATCCACCATTGTAGTATCAGACAGAGTACTTTCAATGGCTCAAAAATCTTCTGTGTTCCTCCTATCCATCCTCCCCTAGCCTCTGGTCAATCACTGATCTTTTTACTGTCTCCATAGTTTTGCCTTTTCTAGAATATAATAAAGTTGGAATCGTACAATGTATAGCCTTCTTAGATTGGCTTCTTTCACTTAGTAGTATGCATTTAAGGTTCTTTCATGTCTTTTCACGGCTTGATAGCTCATTTCTTTTTAACACTGAATAATAGTCCATTGTCTGGATGTACCATAGTTTGTTTATCCATTCACCTACTGAAGGACATCTTGGTTGCTTCAGAGTTTTTGGTAATTGTGAATAAAGCAGCTACTGTATAAGCACCCGTGTGCAGGTTTTTGTGTGGACATGAGTTTTCAACTCCTGTGGTTGCCCAAGGATCATGATTTCTAGATTGTATAGTGAGAGTACATTTCGTTTTTTAAAGAAATTGCCACACTGTCTTCCAAAGTGGCTGTACCATTTTACATTCCCACCAGCAAAGAATGAGAGTTCCTATCTTGCCACATCCTCACCAGCATTTGGTGTTGTCAGTGTTCTGGATTTTGGCCATTCTGATAGATGTGTAGTGGTATCTCATTATTGTTTTAATTAGCAATTCTCTAATGACATATGATGGGAGTATCTTTTTAGGTACTTATTTTCCATCTGTATGTCTTCTTTGGTAAGGTGTCTGTTAAGGTTTTAGGCCCATTTCTAAATCACGTTGTTTGCTTTCTTATTGTTGAGCTTTAAGAGTTTGTTATATATTTTGGATAAGAGTGCTTCATCAGATGTGTCTTTTGCAAATATTTTCTTCCAGTTTGTGGCTTGTCTTCTCATTCTTTTGACAGCATCTTTTGCAGAGTTGAAGTTTTTAATTTTAATGAAGTCTAGCTTATCAATTCTTTCTTCCATGGATTGTACCCTTGGTATTTATCCAAAAAATCGTCACCAAACCTGAAGTCACCTAGGTTTTCTCCTATGTTATCTTCTAGGAGTTTTATGGCTTTGTGTTTTACATTTAGGTCTTTAATCCACTTTAATTTCCGTGAAAGGTGTAAGGGCTGTACCTAGATTCATTTTTTTGCACGTGGACGTCCAGTTGTTCCAGCACCATTTGTTGAGGAGACTATCTTTTCTCCTTTGAGTTGCCTTCGCTCCTTTGTCAGAGATCAGTTGACTATATTAGTGTGGGTCTGTTTCCGGGCTCTCTATTCGGCTCCATTATACATTTGTCTGTTCCTTTGCCAGTACCCCACTGTCTTGATTACTGTAGCTTTACAGTAAGTGTTGAAGTCAGGTAGTGTCAGTCCTCCAACTTTGTTCCTTTCCTTCAATATTATGTGATATCTGCTTTCCTATCTAGAAATTGCTCTTTGTCATTGATGTTCTTAAATTTCACTATAATGTGATTAGGTGTTTTTTTTTTAATCTCCCTTTCAATCTGAGGTCTTACATATTTCTCTAATTATAGAAGGTTTTAGTCATTATTTCATCAAAAGATTTTTTTTCTTTATATGTGTATTCCTCCTGGGACTTTGAGTCACTCAGGATAGGCTAGGTCATGCTGCAATAACAGATGACCTTTCCCTACCCCAAATCTCAGTGACTTCCATTAACGAAGGTTATATCTCATTCACACTACAACTCCATCCTAGCTGGCTGCAGCTCTGCCCCAGAGTTTCTTCACTTCAGGATTGAGTTAGTTTGGATCTGCCAAAAGACAGCCACCAAGGCAGGGTTATATTTGAGATTTATTAGAGGAGAGGGCTGGAGAAGGTGGGAAGAAACTTCAAGCATGATGCAGGTCTAACACACGTGGAAGGAGAGAGGAAAGGTAGGAGGATGGGCTAGGAAGAGTCTCTGCCAGCCTGTTCATGAGTCCCTCAGCCAAAGTCACGCATTGGAGGAGTCCTGTGTTTCACCAGTGTGGGCCTGAATTAGTACTCTGCCAAGCTGAGTCATTGGTTGACAGCAGCCCACGGGAAGCATGGCCTCAGCACAAACACAGTGGTGGATCCAGAGGGGTAGCACCTGGAGCTGTCAGTAAATTATGCTCTCTGCAGCAGGAGATCTGAGCGGCGCATTTTCATGCCACCATAGGCACCCAGGCCAACAGAGTGGCCTCTATCTAAAATACGGCTGAGGGAACATGGCAGAGGGAAATGTGAGAGAGAAAAACAGACATGGTGATCCCTGTGCCAGCTGTTAAAACTTCTGCTCTGATATGACACACATCACTTTGTGTGCTTATTTTCGGTCAGAATACATCACATGGACACTCCCGAGATCAAGAGGGTGGGGATGTACAAACCTCCTGCAGGGAGGAACACCAGGGGAAGAGAAACGGGATGTTTAGCAAAGAGAAATACAATCTACCACAGACTGCTGTTGGTCCTTCTTTATCTACCATCTTCCGTATATATATATATATATATATATATACATGATATACATACAGCTTCATCACTTTCTGATGCCTTCTGGCTGAATACCATGACCTGATTTTCCACTCACTTATTTATTCTTGTCTGCATTTATTCTGCTCAACTTGTCTATTAAATTCTTTATTTCAACCATTATATTTTTCATATCAAATACCTCCAGTTGATTCTCTTGCATGACTTCTTGTTTCTGCTTCCCTTTCCAGTATCCTCTCTTGTCTTGTTTTCTTTCCAACAGCTTTGTTCAGGTATGATTTACATACTATGAAATTCACCCATTGTTAGTATATGGTTCAATGATTTTTGGTAAATTTGGAGAGTTTGCAACCACCACAACAACCCAGTTTTAGAATATTTCCACCACCGTAAAAAGTTCTCTCATGCGTGTTTACGCTGAATCCCCAGACCCAGGCAACTCTGCATCTGCCTTCAGTCTCTATAGAATATGTGCCCTTTGGTGTCTTGCCTCTTTCAGTTACCTCAATGATTTTGAGATTTATCCACGTTACAGCACATATCAGTACTTCGTTCCTTTTTATTGCCAAATAGTATTTTCGTTACGTGGACAGACCACATTTTGTTTATTCAGTCACCACTTGATGGGCTTCTGGATTGTTTCCAGTTTTTGGCCATTACGAATAATGCTTTATGAACATCCATGTGAAGTCTTTGTGTAGATAGATGTTTTCATTTCTTTTGGGAAGACACCTAGGAGTGGAGTTGCTGGGTCACATGGTAAATATATGTTTAACTTTTTGAGAAGCTGCCAAACTATCTTCCAAAGTAGTCTTACCATTGTGTGATCCCACCAGCAATGAATAGGGTTCCAATTTGTCCACATCTTCACCAACACTTGGTATTGTCAGTCTTTTTATTGTAGCTATTCTCCTGGGTATCTACTAGTATCTCATTTGGGTTTTCTCTTCATTTATTTGAGGAATATCTAATATGATAATTTAAAATTCTTATTCTATCTGAAATTCTGCTTCATTTAACATAGGTTGTTCAATTGAATGCTTTTCTCTTATTGTAGCTGCACTCTTAAGATGGTCTCATTTTTCTGAATGAACTCTTATCCCCTGGGGCTTGTAGTCCCTGAGCTGGTGTGAATAAATGATCAATACCTGAGAGGAGAGCCTAAAACCCTGTTCTATGTGATGAGTTGGGAGAGAAAGGTGTGGAGAGCTACCCAGGAGCATGGAGAGCTGCTGCTATTACACTCTAGATCGCTGTGCTGGCACTGCTTATTTTCAAAACACTGCTTTCTTTAGCTGTAACCACCTAGCCCTTGGAAGTTTGGAAGGAGATGGGAGAAGTGGGACCACTTAAGGCGGGCCACTCTGTCTGAAACTGAGTTAACCGTGCCCCACTCTAAATGGGTTCAAGTAGTAGTGATGGACTGGCTAATGAGGTTTTCTTAGTGATAAGAAGGAGTGAATGGTCTATCAGTGAAATGTAGAGAGACGACAGAAAGGACACACAGAAAACACGGTAGTCTACTCTTTCCAGTCCCCAGGGCCCAACTGTCTTCTCTTGTCCACCCTAGCCTGTCCCTGCACCAAGACCTGCTCACCTTCTGTTGCGGAAGTTATCACAATGGTTACACTAATTTCACAGACTGATCGACCACGTTGGCTTCTGGGGTGTTTTCAAGTGTCTCCATCCTGTTAGGAACTATAATATTTTTATAGTTAGGAACTATAATATAATAAATCACTCACTTTTAGGGGGACAATGTTCAACACTTTATTTCTATCTTTATTGTTATTCTATTCAGACAATATCTATTTAGGTACATAGGTAAATCGCCTACTTGTTTACCAGTTTCATTGACACCATTTTTGCTTGCATTTCAGCCATTTCTCTTGGGAGCATTTTCCTTCTTCCTGAAAACTTTAGAAGTAATTTTAATGAAGTCCGTGATAGTAAACTCAGTTTTTGTTTATTCAGAAACTTTATTTCACTCTCATTCTTTTTTTTTTTAAGATTTTATTTTTTTCCTTTTTCTCCCCAAAGCCCCCCAGTACATAGTTGTATATTCTTCGTTGTGGGTCCTTCTAGTTGTGGCATGTGGGACGCTGCCTCAGCATGACCTGTTGAGTGGTGTCATGTCCGCGCCCAGGATTCGAACCAACAAAACACTGGGCCGCCTGCAACAGAGCACGCGAACTTAACCACTTGGCCATGGGGCCAGCCTCCTCACTCTCATTCTTGAAAGACAGGCTGGGCACACAGTTCTGGATTGCCAGTTGTTTTTTTTCCTTGATACTTTGAAGATATTATTCCACTGCCTTCTGATTTCCACTGTCGCTGCTGAGAACTCTGCTGTTGTCCATGTTGTTGGTGCCCCATCCAGATCTTCGTTACCATCTGGTGTTGTATGTAGTGTTGGCTACTAATGCCTCAGAGCCCCCTCTTTCTCTGGAGAATTACCCTCAGTGGAAGGATGCTGCTTTGCCTGGAAATGCCTGGGAAGTTGTACCTGCAGCCAATAACTGACTGTGATAGGTGTACAAATGGTTGACCCCCCTTTGCCTTAAAATGGTATAATTCAATGGTTCCATTCATGATCCAGAGCTTCCTCGTGGATCAGGGCAAGGCTAGACTTCACCTGAAACCACACTTTACTTATCTTCTTCCCTTCCCTGTCCTGGGTTCCTCTCTTCCTTACTGAGCCCTCCTGAGAGCGCTCCCTCAAAAGACCTCTCACAGAAGGATCATGTCTCAGGCTCTGCTTCTAGGGAAACTGACTCAGGATTGCCATCAATATATTCGTCATTTCTTTGTAGGCAATTGTTTCTTTCCTCTAACTTCTTTTTTTTCCTTTCTTGCTTTTGCCAATTTTCCATCCTCTCATGCCTGCTTCTTTTAAGATCTTTGTTTTTTGTGTTCTACAGCTTCACTGAAACTGTCTACTGATTTCTTCTTTTTTTTAAATCTTGTGCTTGAATTGCTTAACTTCTCTTTCATATTTTCAAATAAAATTTTTTCATATTTTTCAAATTCTTTGATTTATGTGGCATTCTAGGTGATTTCTTTATATATCTTTCTAGTTTATTAATTCTTTCACCAGTGGTTCCTAATCTGCTATTTAACCTGTCCCCTGAGTCTTTAATTCAACAAGTATGGATTTATTTTCTAAAAGTTCTACTTGGCTCTTTCAAAAATCATTTTGGATAGCCTATGAATGCTTTTTTTTTTTTTTTTTTTTTTTAATCCAGGGAGGTAAATGCTTTAATAGCTTGCTGGTGGAAGCTGATCTTTGCTGTCAGGATGCCCTGGCTCCTATGACTGCTTTAAACCTTTAATATATAGCTACAGGTATTTAAATAGTCTGTATTTGATAATTCCAATGTCTGAAATTCTTGAGGATTTAAACGTTATTTCTGCCGACTCTCCCTCATGGTGGTTTGCTTCTTGCGTGTTGACCATTTGTGAGCTCATAATCTATAAGTTTCACCCTAATCTGTGGAAATCCCCAAGGTCTAAATATTTAATCTTTCTAAAAGTTCTGTTTGGCTCTTTCTTCAAATGTACATAGTAATTTTTGACACCAAGATACAGGGGATATATTTTCTTATTTATTTCTTTTTTCTACTTTTTTTCCTCCCCATATGCCCCCAGTACATAGTTGTATATTCTAGTTGTCAGTGCCTCTGGTTGTGTAATGTGGGACGCCACCTCAGTGTGGCCTGATGAGTGGTGCCGTGTCCACGCCCAGGATCTGAACCAGCAAAACCCTGGGCCGGCGAAGCAGAGCGCACAAGCTTAACCACTCGGCCATGGGGCCGGCCCTAGGGGATATCTTTTCACGCAAGAGTTACTATTGCTTCTTCAGAAGCCAGGAGTCACTGCGGATATGGGGCCACATTCACGTCCTTCCAAGAGTCTCTGTCTTAATGCAGGAATCTCAGAATCAGCACCCCTACTCTATGGCTTGTTCAGGGCTTGGCGTCACAATCACAGAGCTGATACTGGCATTCCCCTCAAGGATGCTCTGTCTCTGGTACTTGCCCAGGACTATTTTGCCCAGTTCCCTATTTTGGTTTTACCCAGTGATATGATTTACGTATGTGTGGATGTTGGGAGATTTCTCCATATCTCTTATGAAAGCAGTATATTAAAATAGTTATTTCCTTGAAAAGCTAATTGTTTTCTGAGCAAAAGTCTGACATACTGCCAGAAATGAAATTTTCAACTAACTTTTATATTATTCAAAATCCCAAGCATGCACAGAAAATAAAGGACGGGGCTGGCCTGGTGGCGCAGCAGTTAAGTTTGCACGTTCCACTTCTCGACAGCCCGGGGTTCACCGCTTCAGATCCTGGGGGCAGACATGGCACCGCTTGGCACACCACACTGTGGTAGGCGTCCCACATATACAGTAGAGGAAGATGGGCACGGACGTTAGCTCAGGGCCAGGCTTCCTCAGCAAAAAAGAGGAGGACTGGCAGTAGTTATCTCAGGGCTAATCATCCTCAAAAATAAAAAAATTTAAAAAAGTAAAGGACAATATAATGAAATCCCATATACCACCACCCATATTCATGTATCACAATTTTGCCATCTATCCCCCTTTTCCTTTTTCTTTTTATGGTTTTGTGAGGTCACTTTTAAACTTAGATACATTTATTTTAAAGAGAAACTTTACATCAACTCCATATAATGGAACACCATGATCTCTTGCCATTCATAGAATGTAGCTATAATAATAAATACAATGAAAATCAAAGTGTTAAAAATTAAGAAAATAATCCTCTGAGAACAGGTACAAGACAAAGGTGGCCACTATCACCACTCTTATTCAACATAGTACTGGAGGTTTGGGCCAGAGCAATTAGGCAAGAGAAAGGAATAAAACGAATCCAGGGGGCTGGTCCCATGGCCAAGTAGTTAAGTTCATATGCTCCGCTTCAGCAGCCCAGGGTTTCACTGGTTCGCATCCTGGGTGTGGACATGGCACCACTCATCAGGCCGTGCTGAATCAGCGTCCCATATGCCACAACTAGATGGGCCCACAACTAAAATATACAACTATGTACTGGGGGGCTTTGGGGAGAAAAAGAAGAAAAATTTAAAAAATAAAAAAGATTGGCAACAGTTGTTAGCTCAGGCGTCAATCTTTTTTTTTTTTTTTAAAAAAAGGGAATCCAAATAGGAAGTGAAGGAGTGAAACTCTCGCTGTTTGCAGATGACATGATCTTGTATATAGAAAACCATAAAGAATCCATTGGAAAACTATTAGAAATAATCAACAATTACAGTCAAGTTGCAGGATACAAAATCAACTTAAAAAAATCAGTCGCATTTCTATACTCTAATAATGAACTTACAGAAAGAGAACTCAAGAATACAATTCCATTTACAATAGCAACAAAAAGAATAAAATATCTAGGAACAAATTTATCCAAGGAGCTGAAGGAATTATACAATGAAAACTGTAAGACATTATTGAAAGAAGTAGATGATGACATAAAGAAATTGAGAAAGATTTCATGCACACGGATCAGAAGAATAAACATAGTTAAAATGTCCATACTACCAAAGCAATCTATATATTCAATGCAATCCCAATCAGAATCCCAATGACGTTCTTCACGGAACTAGAACAAAGAATCCTAAAATTCATATAGGACAACCAAAGACCCCAAATTACTAAAGAAATAAAACAGCATGGTACTGGTACAAAAACAGGCACACAGTTCAATGGAACAGAATTGAAAGTCCAGAAATAAAACTGCACAATCTTTAAGGTGTATGTGTCTAACAACTGAGGATCAAAATACATGAGGATTTTGATGAAATAAAATCAGATTAGAAAACCTGATAGAACTGAAAGGAGAAATAGATGAATCCACTGTTATAGTTTGAGACTTAACCCCCCTCTGTCAGAAATGGACAAATATAGCAGGCAGAAAATCAGTAAGGACACAGTAGAACTCAGCAGTACCATCAGTCACCTGGGTATAATTGGCATCTATAGACTATTTCATCCAACAACAGTGGAATACACATTCTTCTCAAGCTCACATGGAACATTCACCAAGAGAGACCACATTCTGAGCCATAAAATATATCTTAACAAGTTTAAAAGAATAGAAATCATACAATATATGCTCTCAGACCACAATGGAATCAAACTAGAAATCAATAACAGAAAAATACTTGGAAAATGCCCAAATACTTATAGATTAAATAAAATACTTCTAAATAACACAGGGCCAAATAAGAAACCTCAAGAGAAATTAAGAAATGTTTTGAAGTAAATTAAAATGAAAATACAACTTAACAAAATCTGTGAAATGCAGCAAAAGTAGTACTCATAGGGAAATTAATAGCATTTAATGCATATGTTAGAGAAGAAGAAAGATATAAAATCAGTAATCTAAGATTCCACCTTAGGGAACTAGAAAAAGAAGAGAAAATAAGTCCAAAGTAAGGAAAAGAAAGTAAATAATAAAAACTTGAGTAGAAATCAATGAAATTGAAAACAGGAAATCACTAGAGATAATCAGCAAAACCGAAAGCTGATTCTTTGAAAAGATAATAAAATCAATAAACCTCTAGCCAGGCTAATTAAGAAAAAAAGAGAGAAAACACAAATTTCTAGTGTTAGAAATGAAAGAGGGAACATCACTACAGATCCCACAGATGTGAAAAGGTTAACATAGGTATACTATAAATAACTCTATGCCCACACATGTGATAACCCAGATGAAATAGACCATTTTTTTGAAAAATATAATCTGTGAAAACCAATAACAGAAGAAATAAACAATTGGAATAGGCCTATATTTATTAAAGAAATTGAACCAATAATTAATAACCTTCCAGAATAGAAAAAGCACCAGGTTCAGATGGGTTCACTGGTGATTTCTTCCAAATATTTAAGGAAGAAATCATACCAGTACTCTACAATCTTGTCCAAAAATTGGAAACAGAGGGAATACTTCCTAACTTATTTTATGAAGCTAGAATTACTCCAATACAAAAATCAGACAAAGACAATACAAGAAAATTACAAACTAATATCTTTCATGAATATAGATGCAAAAATACTCAACAAAATATTAGCAAATTGAACCCAACAATGTATAAAAAGAATTATACACCATAAATCAAGTGGAATTTATCCCAGATCTCTAAGGCTGGTTCAACACCCAAAAATCAATTAATATAATCTATTACATCAACAGACTAAAGGAAAAAAAATCACATGATCATACCAATACATACAGAAAAGCCTTTGACGAAATCCAATACCCATTAATGGCAAAAACTTTCAGCAAACTAGGATTAGATGGGAAGCTTCCTTAACCTGATAAAGAACATCTACAAAAGACCTGCAGCCTATATCATACTCAATGGTGAGAAAGTAGAAGCTCTCTTACCAAGATCAGGAACAAAGTGAGGATATCCCCTGTTGGTTTGCAGACTGGCCCCTTACATGGAGGGCAAGGAGTGACCAAAGAAAGAGGTAAGCCACTCTAGATTGGTAAGAGACAGTTGTAATAAGCAAGGGAACTTACTTACGAGGCTTGTCCTGGGCAGCTACAACATGAGTAGATCTCTGCACCCAACCACCAGAATCTTAAAAGTTTATATAGAGGCCTAAACTCAGTCACATATACCATCCAGATAGTCTCAAAGACACATTACTATCTCAAGGCTGCATCCTTGGGCAGTTTCTAATGCAGGAAAGACAAGTGGAATGCACATTCCAAGGACAGGGGTGGGTGAGGAGCCTCTGATTACCTGGGTCCAGCTTTTAGGTCAACCAGCAGTCATGCCCTCTCAATGATCTCCTCCAACATTCTGTCCCTCATGGCTGGTTCTTACAATCTCATCTGCAATATGCCCTGAGCAGTCAGCAAGCAGTTTTACCAGCATGAAGGTGGCTCTTTGGTGACTATCTGTCTGCACTGGAGGCAGATGCTATGGCTACAATACAAGGACATGTAAGAGAAAATACAGAGTAAGACAATGACTCCCAAAATCAGTGACAATTTTTTCCATCAGAGCCCCATGATCTGAACCACTGATTTATTAACTCCCTTAGGCTGAGGGTCAGATCACTCAGGGCATTCACTTGTGCCCTCATGTAATTTAATAAAGATGATACATTAACAGACTCATTAGGTATGAACACACAAGATTCTCTTTGGATAATGTCACAAGTGCCTCCTTGCAAGGCACTAATAATGTCCAAGTTCATCCTATTTTGGAGGACAGCTTTCCTCATTAGAGACATTTCAGTGTTCAGCAAGGACGACCTTTGTGGGTTACCACTTAAGGCTTTCTGGGTGAGTTTAGTAAGGGCTTCTATATGTGCTATGATGTCCTCCAGGCCAACAGAGGGAACAAAGATGGCAGCCAAATGATCATACCAGTGGAAAACAGAATGTGCCCACCTGGCCTTGAGGAGAGGGAGGTAAAGAAAAACCTTTCACATTATAATCAAGAACAGAAAAATGGTCTAAGATAATTTTGTCTTTCTAGCAGATGAAAGAAAATTGTTTTTGTTTAACAGTGCACTATTGACATTAAAGTTTCTTTTTCTTTGAGCAAATTAAATAGAGCTCTTTTATAGGTTAATTTTGGCAATACTCTCTGGAGGTGGAAAAACATCACATATACATAACACATACCCGTAGACATACATAAACATATACACAGACACAGAGACCCCATAGCTTTCCTTCCAAAACTTTAGCCCTTGACAAGTAATCTTATGGAGGACATGGGCTAGATTTGGGGCAAAGGAGCTTCTGTAGTAGTCAACAATAAGGTGCTGAAACAACTAGACATCCATATGTAAAAAAATGAATCTAGGCACAGACCTTACACCTTTCACAAAAATTAACTCAAAATGGATCTTAGACCCAAATTTAAAACACAAAACTGTAAAACTTGGAGATAACAAGGAAGAAAAACTAGATGATCTTGAGTTATAACACCAAGGCACAATTCACGAAAGAAAGAATTGACGTTTGACTTTATTGTAATTAAAAACTTCTGCTCCACAAAGACATGGTCGAGGGGCTGGGAAGACAAGCCACAGCCTGGGAGAAAATATTTGTAAAAGACATAGCTGATAAAGCCTATTATCTAAACTAAACAAAGAACTCTTAAAACTCACTAATAAAAAAAAGAACAATCTGGGCCTGCCCTGGTGGCCTAGTGGTTAAATTCAGTGTGCTACACTTTGGTGGCCCAGGTTCAGTGCCCACGTGAAGACCTACGCCACTTGTCTGTCCGTAGCCATGCTGGGGCACTGGCTCACGTACAGAAAGAGGAAGATTGTCAGCAGGTGTTAACTCAGGCGAATCTTCCTCAAAAAAAAAGAACAATCTGATTTTAAAATGAGCAAAAGATTGGAAAAGACACCTCATCAAAGAAGACACACAGATGGCAAATAAGTATATAAAAAGATGATCACCAGCACATGCCATTAGGGCATTGCAAACTATAGCAACCATGAGACACCTTTACCTGCTATCAGAACAGCCAAAATTCAGAACACAGACAACACCAAATGCTGGTGAGGATGTGGAACGACAGGAGCTCTCATTCACTGATGGTGGGAGTGCAAAATGGCACAGCCATTTTAGAGGAACAGTTTGGTAGTTTCTTGCAAAGCTAACTATACTCTTACCATAAGATCCTACAATTGTGCTTCCTTGGTTTTTTCCTAAATGGCCTGAAAACTTATGTTTGCGTAAAAACCCGCACACAGATGTTTGCGCTGCTATAACAGAATACGATAGACTAAGTGGATTATAAACAACAGAAATTTATTTCTCACAATTTTGAAGGTTTTGGAGTCCAAGATCAAGGTGCCAGCAGATTTGGTGTCTAGAGAGGACCTACTTCCTGGTTCCAGGTAGCCATCTCCTTGTTGTGTCCTCACATAGTAGAAGGGGCAAGGGAGTTTGCTGGGGTCTCTCTTTTTCTTTTGTTTCATTTTTGGGGAAGATTAGCCCTGAGCAAACATCTGCTGCCAATCCTCCCCTTTTTGCTGAGGAAGACTGGCCCTGAGCCAACATCCATGCCCATCTTCCTCCACTTTATATGCGGGACACCTACCACAGCATGGCTTGCCAAGCGGTGCCATGTCTGCACTGGGGATCTGAACCGGCGAACCCCGGGATGCCGAAGCAGAATGTGCAAACTTAACCGCTGCGCCACTGGGCTGGCTCCTGGGGTCTCTCTTATAAAGGCATTAACCCCATTCATTAGCGCTCCACTCCAGTTACCTAATCACCTCACAAAGGCCCCACCTCCAAATACCATCACATTGGGAACTGAGTTTCAACATATGAATTTTAGGAGGACACAAACATTCAGTCTATAGAAACAGCTTTATTCATAATTGTCAAAATCTGGAAGCAACCAAAATGTCCTTCAGTAGGTGAATAGATAAATAAACTGTAGCACCTCCAGACAGCAGAGTATTATTCGGTGCTAAAAAGAAATAAGCTATCAAGTCATGAAAAGATACGGAGGTTTCTTGGATGCATATTACTAAGTGAAAGAAGCCCAGCTGAAAATCTCTGTAAGTCCATCTGTATGAGTCCGTCTGTATGACATTCTGGAAAAGGCAAAACCGTGGAAACAGTAGAAAGAGTAATGGTTGCCAGAGGTCAGGGGAAGGGCGGGATGGATTGGAGGACCACAGAGGCCTTGAGGGCAGCAAAACTATTCTTTATGATGCCAGCACGGTGGATACACACCTAGAGATCTTTCAAACCCCACAGACTGTACAACACCAAGAGTGGACTCCAGCATAAGCTACGGATATTGGGTGATAACGATTTCTTAATATAGCTTCATCAATTGCTACAAATGCAGCACTCTGATGGGACAGGAATAGTGGGGGAGGCTGTGCATGTGTCGGTGCAGGGGATACATGGGAACTCCTGTACTTTCTGCTTAATTTTGCTGTGAACCTAAACCTACTCAAAAAAATACAGTCTATTTGAAACAAACGACCACAATCAACAACAAAAACAAGTGCAACCCCAGCTGTAGGATTGCTTTGTACACGGCAAAACGCTCTATGCACATGAGGGGTTTGTTACTGCCCGAAGCGGCACGTGCTGGACTTTGTGGCACAGCACGTGGCATTTACAGTAAGATGTTCAGAAACAGAACGTCTCTTGCAGCTTTCTCTCCTTCTCTAAATCAAGTTAGAGAGCTGGAGGCTAAGGCTGACAGCTTTGTGGAGGGGGCAGCCAGCTGTCACACATTCTCCCTCTGCCCTGACACGCAGGTGTCCAAATGCCTCAGGGAGAGTAAACTTAAAGTTTGTGAGCGAACTCCTTAGCAATTAATTAACAGCAGAACCGGCCTTAGGCCACTTCCCTCTCTGGGTCTCAGTTTCCTTGCTTAAAAAAGAAAGTGGTTTCAGATGTTTTCTAAAACATTTGCCAGCTCTGAGCTTCTAGGATTCTTCTTTCATTTTCTCCACTAAGCCACGCTCTCTCTGGCTCCCAGGCCTTTGGGCATGCGACAGCTTCCACCAGGACTTACCTGGTTTATTGCTTGCTGTTCTGTCTTTCTGGTTGCAGCATAGACGTCGCTTCCTTGGGAAGTCTGCTTGACCTCTCTAAACAGAATGAGCTGTCCCTTCTCCAGGCTCCCCCACCCACCCCCCATCTCTGCCCTTAGACACTAAGTGATCATTTTCTGTCTCCTTGTCTCTTCCCCGCTCTAGACCACCACCCCTGAGAGCAGAGGGAGCGTGGTATTTATCACTCTGCCGCAGATGCCCTTGGGGATGGTCCCGGCTCTGTCCCTGCCTGGGGAGCTTCCAGACCCAAGTCCTCTGGGGAGGGCTGTGCCTCCAGAAACGCTCAACCACCAGCTAGAAGCTGTGAGTGGGAGAAACATCTTTCATTAGTAAGAGGACAATTTACATTATTAAAAGAATAATTAACAGTAGAGCTCACTCATTTGCAACAGAGCCTTTCCAAAGGACCGCAGAATCCCTGTAAGTGTAACCATTTTGAGTATTTGTCTTAAAAAATTTATCAGAGGGAGAATTTAAGATCTGAACTCTCCCCATCCAAGAATCTCTCAAAGGTTAAGACGAAGAATCAGAAACACTAACAATTAGAACAGACCTCTGAGGGGCCGGCCCAGTGGCACAGCAGTTAAGTTCACACGTTCCACTTTGGTGGCCCTGGGTTCGCCGGTTCGGGTCCTGGTGCAGACATGGCACCGCTTGGCAAGCCATGCTGTGGCAGGCGTCCCGCATATAAAGTGGAGGAAGATGGGCACGGATGTGAGCTCAGGGCAGCCTTCCTCAGCAAAAAGAGGAGGATTGGCAGCAGATATTAGCTCAGGGCTAATCTTCCTCAAAAAAAAAAAAAAAAAAGGACAGACCTTTGAGCACCTGGTTTGGAATTTTCCAGTCCACGACAGGAAGGCAAACACCTTCTGTCCTGACCCCTTCCTGCTGTCCTGGGTTGGCTACTCCCACCCTGCACCTTTGTCCAGCTCCGCCCAGTGTCACCCGGCTGTGGCCTCTGCCCCTCAGCCTCAAAGCCAGCTCTGGCTGTGCCAACATGGGGCTGCCCCGGGCAGGGCTGTGGCTGAAAAGGCTCTGGGTGCTCCTGCAGGTGGCCCTGCAAGTGGCCGTGGGCAAAGTGCTGCTGACACTGTTTCCTGACAGAGTCAAGCAGCACATCGTGGCCATGAACCAGAAGAACCCTCACTTCTCCTACGACAACTGGGTCCCGACCCTCTACAGCACCCAGTATTTCTGGTTTGTCCTGAAGGTCCATTGGCAGTGACTAGAGGACACGACTAAGAGAGGGGGTCTGGCCCCAAACAGCCCCGTGGTCCGCCTCTCAGGACAGAGGTGCAACATTTGGGACTTCATGCAAGGTAAGGAGGCTGACGCAAGCTTGGGGGTGCTTGGAATGGGGGGGCTCCTGGGGGTTGGGGGAGTGGGTGGGAAAGCCCTGAATTCTTCTTCTACTGCTCCAGCTGCTCCTCTTTCGCTTTCTTGTCCTCTTCTCACCTCCTGAAATTAGGACTTCTCCTGGACTCTGTTTTTCTAAGAGGCATCACCACCTTCCCAGCACTCAAACCACCAACCAGCACCCTGGCCTTCGCTCCTTTAGCGCAGTCCTACCGCCGTCGCTCTGCCTGGGATGCGCTTCACTCCCTCTTTGCCCGGTCAACCCCCGGTCAGCCTTCAGACTTCTGCTCCGTGACACTTCCTGCAACCAGCCAACCCCAACTCTCCTGGACTAGGCTACCCGCTCTTATGTGCTTAACATCCTAAACTTTTCTTTATTACACCCATCCCGGTTTGTAATTGTGTCTGGGCATTTGATTAACGTCTGTCCCTGTCTCAGGCCTGTAAGCTCCGTGCAGCTGGAGACCATTGCTGTAAGCCACTGCTGCGCCCCTGTGGCTGCTGGCTCAGGAAATACTGGTTGAAGAGCTCTCTCTCTATATATATTTTCCAGGCAAACCAGTTCTATTTATTTGGGATCTTAGACCTGTCAGATTAGTTTTCTTTTTTTGTCCTCACGACTGCTCTTCCTGCCAGGACTTCCTTCTCTGCCTCTCTCCCTCTTTTCCCACCCACCTTGTGAATGGCTACCAGAACACCCTTCCACAAGCACACCCCCGGCCGCAAGCACACCTTGGCTCAGCAACCTTCAGTAGCCCCCCTCTGCATTAGGGGTGAAGCCCTGGCTCAGCCTAGAGCTCAAGGGCCCAGCCTGGGCTAACTCCAGCTTTTCTTCCCAATTTCACCTGCAGGCTCCCCGCATGCTCGTTACCTCCAGACAGACTGTTGAGCCTCGTCTGTACCTTGGGCTGTCCCTTCTCTGCCTTTGCCGAGGTTCTTGGCCCTTCCCCTCCATCGCCAACAGTTGAAATCCCCCTCGTCATCAGAGTCCTGCTCTCCTGCCTCCCCCTCCACGAGGCCATCTCAGATGCCTACAGCCAGGCACGCTTTCTCTCCCTTCCAGACTCGTGCCTCTGTGTCTGCACCTCTCCCAGGACACTGATTCTTTGTATCTAGCATCTGGCTGCCTAAGCACAAGTGTTTTCTTCCTGCCTGGTGGGGAGCCTCACGACAGGGCTGTCTGACTCATCTTTGAATTCCCAGGAACTAGACACAGCAGCTAGAGCAGAGGACGTCCCGGAGGCGGCTGGCTAATCTAGTGTTTTTCAAAGCGTCTTCTTTGGAACCCAAATCCCATAGATGGCTTTACTACATGGAGTTCCCTGATCCAAGTAGTTTGGGAAATGCTGCATGCTATGCCCTCCTCCTGGAAATTCGTAGTACGCTTGAACACATGAAAGGCTCTGAGAAGCTCTGAAGCTTAAACACAAACAAACGAAACTTGAAACCACCTTAACGCAGCACTGACAATCTTTCCTAACACACGCACACAACTCCCCACTCTCCACCGGAGGAAATGCCTGTCATCACCATACTGGTTCCAAAGAACGCCCTTTGGGAAACTAACCCCAAATCCACTCCTCTCATTTTAGAGGGGAAATGGAGAACACTGAGAGCAAAGGTAGCAGAGCCAGTTAGTGACCCAGTCAGACCCAGAATCAGGGCTGCTTGTTTTTCCAGTGCACCTCAACACACACTGTGAGCAGCGCTCGTGTGCCAGGCCCTCAGCCAGACGCCGGGGCCTCAGCCTTAGGTCAGAGTTTGCTCCTTTGCTCAAGGAGTTCATGGTTCTCCAGAACAGAAGGATGAGAGAAACAAATCCGTCCAGTTCCCTGAGATGGGGAGGCTGTAAAGGGATGAACAAGCCTGCAGGGCTTGGAAGGCTTCCTGGAGGAGGTGACTTTGGAACTAGGCCTTGAAGAATGAGTAAGCTTTTTGTAGCTTGAGAAGAGAAGAGGGAAAAGTGTTTCAAACAGAGGGAAGGGAAGAGTTTTCTGCTCATGATTCTAAACCACAGTGCACAAATGACCTCTATTTACTCAACAAACTTTCACTAAGTGACCACTGATCATCAGAGCAATGAGAATAACAGCTAACTCTTATTGTGCTTCTACTACGAGCCAAGCACTGTGATGGACCAGGCCAGTTTGCTGACCATCAATCATCTGGCGATCAGTTCCATGAACGCCAACTTACCTCATGGCCAATTCACAGAACTTACTTGCTTCTGTTAACCGTTTACTTACAGAGCCAGCTTACATTTTAACGATATTCTATGGTCTCTGCTCCCTGCTGTTGTACCTGAGAGAGCAAATGGAGAGAGGAGACAGGGACAAAAGAAAACTCTATTTATAAAACAGAGTGGGCTCTCAGCACATTGACCCCGAGCCCCTGAAATAATAGGTGCAGCAGTCAGCACAAGGGGTCTCTGCCCTGGGAGATCTCATAACTCCGAGAGGGAGAGGATGTCATGGGAGACAGAACCGGAGGGTTCTGGAAGAAGGTGGGTAGGGTGGGGAGGGGGTCACGGGAAGTCTTCCTGGAGAAGAGGATGGTGAGCCGATTGTCTGGGGACTGAAGCCTTGGGGTGGGTGAGGAAGAGGGGAGTGGGGGGCAGAGCAGGGCAGAGGGGAGGAGCAGCAGAGGCCCGAGACATGGAAGAACGTTGGTCCGTCTGGCAGCAGTGGGGTGTGAGAGGCGTGAAAGGGCGAGGACGAGGCTGGAGGTACCATCAGGGACCAGAGCTTGGGGACCTTATATGTCTTACTGAAGAGGGTAGCCTTGGTCCTGAAGGCATTGTGAGTTCCGGGGGGCTTTTAGGCAGGGAGTAAACGTGGTCAGATCTGCTGGTTAGAAAGGCAGCCTGTAATTGCTTTGGAAACCCACCAGACCACTACAAGCTTTAGGAATAAATCTGAGCTCATTGTAGAGCCACAGACTGGAAGGTCTGGAAGCCTCTCTAAAGATAATCTAAAGCGTCTCTTTCATTTTTCAGATGCAAAGGCCCAGAGATAAACGACTTGCTCAGAGTCAAACAGAGTTGTTGTAGAGTCCGAACTAGAACTTGAGCCTTCTGACTCTCAGCTAGTGTACTTTCTGTCATTGAATAAGACAACAGGGGCTCAGAGAAGCTCTCAGCCACCTCCTATCCTCTGCATGTGCGCACACATGCACACACGTGGCACACGTGACATACGCACGCTCTTGGACACACATGCAGAGCAAAACATTGATTAACTGGCATGTTGTGGCAGAAAGCAAGTCTGGATAATTTATTTTCTGAGTACCTGGCAGTTTATCTGGAACAATTTATTTCAGCCCCTGTTTAAAATCTTCTAAAATCTCTCCAATTGTACAAGAAGTGTCATTTAGTAACTATAAATGGGCTTTCTCTGCTGAGAGAGCCTGGAATGGGGGTTAATTTACTGGCTTGGGGGTCATGATGGTGGGTTCGAGTCCAGCACACGACAGAGCTGTTTTCCCATTTATACAGACGAGCTGGACTTGACGGTCCTCGCCTGCCATTCTTGCAATGGTGTTCTCTGCACCACGGCCTGTGGACACGGGCAGGGTGCCAGCCCTTAGCACAGCAACCCCCTGGCACCCATCCTTCCTCCCTCTGCTACCAGGAAAGCAGGGAGCTAAGTTTAAACATTGCCCTCAATACTGATCTCTGCGCCCAGCCACAATACAAACAAGCAAACAAATCGCCCTGTTTTTTCCAGGGTCCCAATCAGCAGGCATTGAAATTTTTTATCTAATTAAAAACAAAATTCCAGATAGCTAATACTTGGTGCTGGTCCCAACCTTACGTCTCCTGGGTTCTGATCTGAAGCATGACTCCCTGGGGTCATGGGAGGCCAATGGTCAGCCACTTGTTCACGACTGGCCTCTGATCCTCCCCTGCTGAGGCCTGGGCAACCCTGTCACATGCATAAGGACTCATTGTGCAGTCAACCATCAGTGACTGAGGCTCACTCAATGCCTCCTGGGGTCCCCTATGAGAAACTCTGTGAGCCAAGGACAAGGAGAGCTTTGTGTCTCCAGAGGAATTGGCCTACTTCTCCTCATGTACTGAAAAATGAGGAATACACAACCAGTCACATTTCTCCTTTTACTTGGCCACCTGGAAACTCAGAGTCAAATATTAGCTCAGTTATAACAAGTGCCTGGAACCTTAAGGGCTGTTTCTTTGTGTTCTACTTTTCCCTCCTGTTCTATGCCTCCCAGAGGGGCACAATTTTTTTAAAAATTCTGTGTAATATTTTACTACAGTCATGCTACACATAAGGACGTTTCAGGGGCCGGCCCACTGGCATAGCGGTTAAGTTCGTGCGCTCCGTTTTGGCGGCCTGGGGTTCGCCGGTTCGGATTCCAGGCGCGGACCTACGCATCACTTATCAAGTCAAGCTGTGGCAAGTGTCCCACATATAGAGGAAGATGGGCACAGATGTTAGCTCAGGGCCAATCTTCCTCAGCAAAAAGAGGAAGATTGGCAGCAGATGTTAGCTCAGGGCCAATCTTCCTCAGCAAAAAGAGGAAGATTGGCAGCAGAAGTTAGCTCAGGGCCAATCTTCCAAAACAAAAAAAGGACATTTCAGGCAATGATGGACCGCATATATGATGGTGGTCCCATAAAATTAGTACCAGGTAGCCTAGGTGTGTAGCAGGCTTCTACTATCTAGGTTTGTGTAAATGCACTCTATGATGTTGCCACAATGATGAAATTGCCTAACGGTGCATTTCTCAGAACGTTTTCCCATGGTTAAGCGATGCATGATTAAATGTGTACAAGCTGTTTCAAATCCTTTGCAGAACAAGATGAGGGAACAACTAACCAAATAAACCACAAGCGAGTTAAGATGCCCTCTACGCCCCATCCATCAAGTCCTATCAATTCCTCCTTCTCCCCTTCTCCACTGCCCCACACTAGCCCAGGCTCCTGTTTTCTCTCATGTGGATTTCTCCGACGGCCCCTAACTCCACCCCCACTTCCATTCTCACCCTCAGTCCTTTCTCCACAGAGTAGCCAGAGTCATCTTCAAGTGTGAATCTGCTCATTTCTCATTACACAGCCTCCTGGAGCAGTCAGGGCTCTGACTTGCAAGTAACAGAAACTTGCTCTGGTTTTCTTAGTCACACACACACATACATATGCAAAGGAACGTATTGGAAAGATGTTGTGGGCTCCCCAGAATCAACTGCAGCTAAATCACCATGCCTGAACCGTCTTTTAGCATCAACTGTTGGGCCTGGATGCTGCTCTCACGGTGGTTGTCATAGAAACCCATCAGCACTATAGGACTCCACCATCTCTGACAAGAGCACTACCACTGGCCTGTAGGTGAATTCTACCATCTCAATGACTCCAGAATCAAATATCTATGTGCGAGGGACCAATTGGCTCAGCCTGGGTCACTGCTTGTGCTGGCTTCTGGGGGCAGAGCACTGATGTGGCCCCTGTGTCCTTCACAGAGTGAGGCTGGGCACAATCTCCCGTGAATAGTACACAAAATAGGGAATTCCAAGTGGGAAGGAGGATTAAGAGCTGAGCAGCCAAATTGCAACAAATATCCACCATCCTTGCTTTATATCTCTGTGATATCCCATTGTTCCTAGAATAAAATCCAGATTCTTCTCCAAGGTGTAGGAGAGCCTACCAGCTCTTGAGGTGGCCCACGCCTCCCTCTCCAACCGCATCTCTCATTACCACCCACGTCCCGGCCACGCTCCAGTCACAGTGGCCTCACAGGTCCTTGAACACGCCAAGTCTGTCCCTACTCGGGGCCTTTGTACATCAAGCCCCTTTGGCTGGAATGCCTTCTCTTCCTTTGCCCACGGCTGGCTCATTCCTACCCTTCGTTTCTCAGGTTAAATGGCATCTCCTCGGAGCCCTTCCTCGATTGACCAGTCTAAAGCAGGTCACTCCTTTATAGCGTCTTTCATAACTCTGCCCACAACTTGAAATTACCTCATTTAGCTGTTTACTTTTTAAAAATTTCTGTTTATTTATTTCTTTTTAAAGATTGGCACCTGAGCTAACATCTGTAGCCAATCTTCTTTTTTTTTTTTTCTTCTTTTCGCAAAGTCCCCTAGTACGTAGTTGTATATTCCAGTTATAGGTCCTTCTAGTTGTGGCATGTGGGACACCGCCTCAGCATGGCCTGATGAGCGGTGCCATGTCCGTGTCCAGGATCCAAACTGGCAAAACCCTGGGCCGCCAAAGTGGAGCACAGGAACTTGACCACTCCACCACGGGGCCGGGCCCATTGTTTGCTTGTCTTTTGCCTGTCTCCCCATTAAACAGATCTCAAATTGTGAGCAGGCAGAGACCTACTGGTCTTGCTCTCTGTTGAGTCCCCAGCGTGTGGCCCAGAGCCTTGCACATTGAAAGTGGTGAATAAATGCTTGTAGATGGAATGAGGGTGTGCTCAGTGTTGGGGACATGAGGGTGAAGGAGGGACAGGCCCTGCCCTCAAGGGGCAGTGAGCAGCCTGGGGATACAGACACCTAAACAGTCTGTGTCACAGCACAGGAGCTGCCGTGCCCTAATAGACACGAGGTAAGGGCTCAATACTGTCGGCTCTGGCCATAAGTGACCACAGGGCGCTGGCTGTCCCCAGAGTTACCCCCAGTCTAGGCTGGGGGAGTTACACAAGGGTCCCTCCAAGGGCTGGCTTCACGAGCGTGTGACCAATGAATCACACAGGGTCCCACATTCAGAAGGACCCTTTCTTGGGGTTTAATGCTCTGAAGTGGCTGACTTGAAATCTTCAATAATTTTGTCTTTGGATTTGCATTTTGTAAGTGAAGACTGACGGGACAATGGAACATTGTCCTGGGGACTTGGAGCCTTGGCTCATGCAGGATCCTGCCTCCCACAGCCTCCCTGCTCCCCTGGGACAAGTCCTCCAAGGCCCACTCTTCCACCCTTGATGCTGGGCTTCTCCAACCCCCTTCCTGATCCCACCAGTGACTGCTGCCACCTTCTGGCCCCAGAGAGGGCCTGGACCCAGGCATGGGAGAGGTTGGGGTCAGGTGTGGGCCTCCTGCAGCATTTCATGACAGGGCATGGAGGCGGCTGTCCCCATCCTGGGTTGACAGCACCATGGTGCATTGGGCAAGTGACTGGGGGTGACTCAGCAGGAGAAGCTACTTGCCCACCCCACTCCCCCATCACGGAGCCTAGCAGGCCCCTGTATGGAGGTTGTAATATCCTGTGTGTTGGGGTGGTAGGCAGGTGGGAAGGGGAAATGTCTGGCTCAATTTCTGTGCTCCTGGCCAGGGCATGGTGTATTGGTCTGGTGGCTGGAGGGAGAGGAAAGCCGGGAGCCAGCTGCCATAGGCACACATACATATGTGCGCTGACTTTTGGGGCTCCTGGATGACTGTAAGGTGACTGCATTCACCCTATGAATATCCCTGTGCCCAGGGGAGAGTGACATTTAAAAGCAACTAAAAAGCACTATGCCAGGGCAAGAGAGAGACTGCAGGGAAAAAACTTTATATTTTAATATATTAATGGCACATTTTCCCCACTTTTTGAATAAGGGGCCCTGCATTTTCATTTTGCACTGGGCCCAGCAAATTATGTAGCCAGTCCTGCTCCCACCCTGCACTCCCCTTTGAGGAGTACCCTCCACTGACTCCCCTCCTTCGTAGCTCAGGGAGAAGAGAAGAGCTAGTAACAACAGCTTGTGTTTACCGAGCACCTGCCATGGCCCAGGCACCATTGGAAGCCCTTATCTGCACTAACTTCTTTAATCCTCATAGCAATCCTGTAAGTTAAGTGTTATAACTATGTCTAGTTGTGGATGAGGAAGCCCCTCAGATTCCTCAGAGCACTGAATTGAGCATCTAGAAGCCAGAGTGTTAATTTGAACTCCACCACTGACCTACTGTGTGACTACTGCAAGTCTATAAACCAGGAAAAAAATAACCTACCTTGCAACATATGTTAGTATCACATGAGCGAATGGAGGCATGTCTGCCTTATAAACTGCATGAAAGGGACTCTCCTTATCATTGTTTTAATCGCCAGCCAGCGACTGCAGGTAGTCCACTGAACCCACCTGATTAAAGACCCTCATTTTCAAGTAAACTGGCTCCAGCCTCTGCTAAGTCACGTCCCTAGGCTTCAGCCCCGCACTGTGCCCTGGATCCATCTTAGAAGGGAAATAAAGGTAATCGAGTTGAACGCTGGAGTGGGGATGGTGCTTGCAAAACGCTGTGTGTAGATTATTGGTTGATGGTGGTTCCATTTCTGTTTTAGGCAACAGGCCACTGGTGCTGAATTTTGGAAGTTGTACCTGACCCTCATTTCTTTTCAAATTTGACCAATTCAAGAGACTTATTGAAGACTTTAGTTCCATAGCAGACTTCCTCATCATCTACATAGAAGAAGCACACGCATCAGGTACAGAAAGATGCCCTGCCTCTCTCTCTTGCTGCCCTCTCCTTTCTCTCCCCTTCTTCCAAGCCCATTTCAAGGTGGGAGTGGGGAGGAAGAGGAGGAGAGAGGGAAAGAGGCGCTATTCTCTGAGCACCTGCCATCTTCCCGTCCCTGCGAGGGTTCGCCACCACCCACCAGCTCCGCCGCTGTGCTTTCAGACAGGCACATGGAGCGGCAAAGCTGCAGTGAGCGGGTCTGGCTGGGAGAGCATTTAACATTTTGAGTGGATAATAGAGAAGTCAAGGCAGAGGGGTTAATATGAACACAGCTACAGGGAATATAGACCTGAAATGTCACTAGTGAGATGACAGCTATGTAGCTACTGGTCAAATCCACCCTGAGACTCTCCACGTGCAAAGGGACTTGTGGTTCCCCTCGGTGAGTGGTTCCCAAGCTTTAGGGAGCATCAGAAGCATGCAGAGCCCTTGTTAAAACAGACCCCTGGACCCCGCCCCCGAGTTCCTGAGTTAAATCTGGGGTGGGGCCTGAGAATTTGCATCTCTAACAAGCTGCATGACGGTGATCCTGAAGCTGCTGGTCTGGGAACCACGCTTTGAGAACAGCTGCTCTAGGCAGCTTTTCCCTGGGGCAAGGGTCCTTTTTCAGCCACTAACAGGTGGTCACTCATCTTTATTACTTCACGGGAAATTTTGTTCCTTCAGCTTGGGAGAAAGTCCTTCCTTACAGTGGACAGACATATCCCTTCCTGAAACTTCTCCAGCTTGGTCTAAGCCCCTTGAACTTTACAAAATGGTCAGACACACCCTATCTCCCTGATTTTCACGGGGATTGAACCCATGATTTTGGCCCAACTGTCAACTCAGAGACTGAAGAAGGCTCATGCGGCTGAGTGGAACACATATAATTTACTCACTCATCTCCCCCTAAGATTCGTCTCTGTCACCCAGCACCTAGCAGAGTCCATGTCACAGAGCCAGAGCGCAGTAAAAGCTGGGTGAATGAGGGAGTGTTTCGGCCAGCGTTAACCTTGCTGGCTTATCCGTGTGTTGTAAGTGTAGAGACCAGCAAAGTTGGTCCAGCAGCACTTTCCCCAGCGTGTTCCCTCAATCCCTCATGTCAGAGCCACATGGGTGCTTGTTGAAATGCATGTTCCAGGGCCCCACCCCAGGCCCACAGCATCTTGATTTATATGCACCTTAAGATCTGAGAGCTGCTTTCAGCTTAATACTTTGTTCATTTAACTGGAAACTTTGGTCCTCATTAAGACTTTGGGACAATTTAAAATATTAGCATAGGTTGATAGGTACACAGACGTTCATTATACTGTTCTCTCTACTTTTATGTAAAATTGAAAATTCCCATAATAAAATTTAAAACAAACAACGTAGGTAACAGGAGATCAAATGCAAGCATAATGTGTCTCTTCATCAAATGCCACTTTGGGAGAGCAGCAGCCATCAGTTAAAGAAACAGAACTTGGGCACCCCCAGGCGTCTGTGGTCTCCACGGCTGGGAAGAAACGATGCCTCGATGTGAGCCCAGCTGATGCTCAGCCACAGCTGAGTGAACTGTCGCGGGCCAGCACTTCTCGAAGTTCACTGTGCACTTCAGTCCCCTGCATTCTGGCTCAGCAGGGTTGCAAAGGGGCCTGAGATTTGGCATCTCTAACCAGCTCTCCCGGTGTGTTGAGGCTGGTGGTCCAGGGACCACACTTGGAGAAAAAAGATCCTGGAGGATCCAGCTTTAATCTAAAAAGAAAAATAAAAGACAAGAGGTGTCAGATGCTCACAGAAATTGTTCCTGGTCCTGAAACCTGTCTCCTGACCCATTTCGCCAGGAACCAGGCCCAGCAGGTTTTGCTCTTTCCAGAGCATGGGGCTGTCCACCTCAAGCCACTGAGGGAAGGCTTGCTCCCCCCGGTCCTGACAAAGACCCGTTTCTCTCCTCTGTGCTTTGCCACTCCGAGCTGGGGCATTCCTTCCTCCTCCCCACCTCTCTCCCCAGGGTACTTGTTTCTGTCAATCAGACAGAGGTGGGTACAGCCTAAAACCCAGAATTAAAGTGCACGGAGCCAGTGTCCATCCATCCTAGGAGGTCTGGGGTCTGTGGCCCAAACCAGTTGGCTTCCTTTTTCCCACACACCACTTGTTTGTCCAGGTAAATTAATAAGGAGGCACGAGGTGTGGTGGGATGGACAGACTGCAGAGTTTCAGACCTGAGTGTGAGTCCTACCTTCGTCACGTGCTGGCCACATGACCTTTGGCAACTTACCTTCCACGCCTGCTTCTGTGCCAGTAACACGATGGGATGACAACGTTGACCTCACAGAGTCACTCACTGGACAGAGTTTAATGTCCCTGCTATGTGCCCAGCCCTGTGCCAAGCCTGGGGAAATGGGGATGGAAGATACACGCAGTTCCTGCCTCTGAGGAAGGCAGAGTTAAGTCGGGAGGCCAGTCACTGCTCCTCCCTGGGCCTCCATGTTCTCAGCTGCAGGATGGGGACGGGAAGCCCTGCTCGGCCTCCATAGGAAGAAGCTCCAGGGAGCTGATAGGTGGAAAGATCAACGGCCTAAACACGACACAAATACATGCTGGTGTCACTGTCATACGCAAAGTTCTGATGTCTCGAGGCAGGTAACAAATACGTTGAACCGTGGCCAGGCACATGTATCTTGGTGTGAATTTCTGCTGAGAGCTGGTTTTTTCGGGGAAGGGACTGAGCAGAGAGCTGTGCAGCGCTGAGGAGGCAGAGCCAATGCTGCTGATAGACCTAAGCAACTCTGGCCACCCTGGGAGGCAACGATTACCGTAAACCCAGCCCGTATGGCTCCGCAGGAACCCGTGACCACACTGTCTGGGTTCCAGACTGCCCACAACTGGAGCAAGTAGAAGGGCAAGGCCAGGAGCAGTTTATGGTTATTTTTTTGACGTGTGGGCCCATTAGCTAATGAATACCACCTCTTGCAGGGAGGCAGAAGGGCACCTGGCAAACGAGGCCAATTGAAAATCCCCTTCCATTTAAAGTTAAGCAGCCTTAAATGGGTTTTTTGGGGGGTGGGGGGAGGGGAGATATCTCCAGAATAAAGTAATAGAAAACCCGTGGCATAGAATGAAAACTAGGTTCTTTCCCATCTGTTATTTTGGGGCAGTCAGGCAAAAATAAACCACTATTTTTCTTTCTTTTTTTCTTTTTGAGGAAGATTAGCCCTGAGCGAACATCTGCCAATCCTCCTCTTTTTGCTGAGGAAGACTGGCCCTGAGCTAACATCCATGCCCATCTTCCTGTACTTTATATGTGGGACGCCTACCACAGCATGGCTTGCCAAGTGGTGCCCTGTCCGCACCCGGGATCCGAACTGGCGAACCCCAGGCCACCGAAGCGGAATGTGCGCACTTAACCACTGTGCCACCGCGCCAGCCCCTAAACCAGTATTTTTCGAGCGGCTACTATGAAGCAGGCAGAGTACTAGGAATTCCATAGAGTTATCTCATTTAAGCCTCACAGCCATCTGCAACGTAGGTTCTATTAACCCCATTTAACAGACAGGAAAACAGAATTTAAAGAGATTTAAAGAGCTTGCCCAATGTCACACAGCTGAGTGCATCAGGGAGGGCCTCCTGGAGATGGTGTTAAGCAGTGGTTCTCAGATGAGGGTGATTTTGTCCCCCAGGGGACATTTGGCGATGTCTGGAGACATTTTTGGTTGTCACAGATTGAAGGTGAGGGGTGCTCTGACATCTAGTGGGTGGAGGCCAGAGATGCTGCTCAACATCCTACAACACACAGAATGACCCCACAGCAAAGAAGGATCCAGCCCAAAACGTCAGCAGCACCAGCACTGAGAAGCCCTGCGTTAGAGTTGAGCTGAAAAGGACGGGTAGGATTTCAAATGTGGGAGAGATGGCAAGGGGAAAGGGCAGAGACGTCAGCATCGCTTGAGGAGGAGTCCACTTTGGCTAGATGTGGGAGCACTGGCCGCCGTGACTAGAAATGCAGGTTGGGAGAGATGGTAGGGATCAATGAACGCTATGCTAAGGAGTTGGTCCTGTAATCGGTTTCTAAGCAGAGAAAAAATATCCAATTTCCTGTTAGGGATCCTTCTCAGAGATTTTTGGGTGGTGAGTTGGACAGTAGCAAGATCAGGAGGCCGGAGGACTGCTTAGGAGGGGGTGAAGATTGGGATGAAGATCAGGGCCATTGCCGGTCTAGCAGTACTTGTCTGTGAGCTCACCCCGAGGGGCTTACCATGAGGCTGGGGGGAGGGCTAACACATCAGCGGCAGGAGCAGGCGTGACCGCCTCCAAAGCAAGGACAGAGGAGGTCCTGCTCCACCCACACCACGGGGGGAGGCAGGGGCCACGATGAAAAGGGCGGACGCGAGAGACAGCTCGCAGGCACTGGGTCCAGCGATCCCAAGTATTTCCCCCGGCCAGCTGGAGCGATGGCCAGGTCACTGAGGACCTGGCGGGCCACACTAGGAGCTTGGGATTTGTCCTGAGGGAGAGGGGGAGCCCTCGAAGGGTCCGAGCAGGAGAGTGACGTGTCAGGTTTGCATGTTGGAAAGGACGCTGGTGGAGAAGAATTACAAGAGGGAAACTGTCTAGACTCTCAAGCAGTTCTCCAACTTCAGTGTGTGTTAGAATCATCCGGAAGGCTGTTAAGAGATGGCTGAGCTGCACCCCTGGTCAGTGTTGGGTGGGGCCTGAGAGTTTGCATTGCTAACAGACTGCCGGATGAGGCTGACGCTTCTGGTCTGGGCAGCACACTCGTAGAGAACCACTGCTCCAGACCCTCGCTTCTCAAAGTGTGGGCCAGGCGGCAGCAGCCTTGGCATCCTGAGAGTTGGCTAGACCCTCAGGGCCACCCTAGACAGACTGAATCAGAATCTTCCTTTAACAAGGTCCCTGAGTGAGTCGTACACACAATAAAGATCAAGAAGCAGCGGTCTATCGGGCTGTCTCACACTGAGGAGCCAAGGTGTGGGACTCAGGAGCCCTGGGCTTTGGTTCTGGATCCATCACTGACTCCCTATGTGATCTTGTGCTCTCACCTTTAATGGGACACTGGGCCAAATCACGGCCAAGGGCTCCTCCATCTGGGACCCTCAGTTGAAAATGGGGTGTATTTAGTCTGTAGGAAGTGGGTGTCGTGCCTTGGGACCACTGCCCTGGTTTCTCTTGCAGATGGCTGGGCTTTTAAGAACAACGTGGTCATCAGGAATCATCGTAATCTCCAGGACCGCCTGCGGGCAGCCCGCCTGCTGCTGGACAGGAGCCCGCCGTGCCCTGTGGTGGTGGACAGCATGGAGAACCGGAGCAGCCAGCTCTACGCGGCGCTGCCCGACAGGCTCTACGTGCTGCAGGCGCGCAGGATCCTGTACAAGGTGGGGCCCCGGGGAAGGCGCCCAGGGAGGGCAGAGGGCAAAGAGGGGGCTTTGTATCAGGCAGCCTCGGATTCAATCGCTGCCCAGCCATTTACCAGCCGTGTGACGGTGGGCAGGTCCTTTCCCCTCTTGGAGCTTCAGTTTCTTTTCTGCAGAATGGAGATGTTAGCCCCCTCATCCCAGGGGATGAAATAATGCATAGGGAAGTCCTCACGTTTGGACTGGAGCTGCCGCCTCATGGCTGCCTTCTGAGCCCGGAAGACTGGCCCAGCCTGCGTTTAGTTTGGAGCTGAGAGAGAACCTTGTTTCCGTTTCATAAACAAAGCCCAGAGAAGGAAACTGACTTGCCCGAGGTCACACTGCATGAGGCTCTAATTTCAATTCTAACTCGTCTGAATAGGATGGGCCAGGAGTGGGAGACGCTGCAGCTGCTGATCTCGGAGGCAGGCCGGAACCTGGAGGCGGGTGGGGGAGGCTGGGAGAAAGTGAGCCCTGTAGTGGGGAGCTGGAAACGGTGAAGCAGGAATGAGTTCAGGCTTCCTTTCGGGCGATCGTGGCCCCCTGGTGGCTTCCAGCCTGGCCAGGGAGAAGGAGAGAAGCACAACCCCTGGCCCCCGCGCCGGGTAGTGTTGCCCTCCTCTGAGAGGGCAGAAACTAAGTTTATAGCCGCTAAAGGGATTTCCAGCCTTGGAGAGCACATGAAGTCCAACCATGTGGAGGCTTCTCTGCCCTCTGCTCAGGCTGGCCCTGCTCACGCAGGTGAAACAAGCTACAACTTGCAGATGAATCCCCAGGGTGCCAAGGGTCACGGCACAAAGATCCCATCCTTCCTTTTCCCTCCCCTGGGACATGGTACTAAAATGGCATGACTGGGGCAAGCTGGGCACTGAGTCCTTACCGTGGGTTAAGCCTTGTGCAAGTACTGGAAACACAAAAATGGATTAAAAACGGCCCACACCTTACGTCAAGGTGCTCAGAGATGGGAGCATAAGGAAGAGACAAACAGCATCGCAGTGGCCCACGTGCTTTGAGACTCCCCAGCAGGGACCAGCAAATCTTTCTGAGAAAGGGCCAGAGGGGAAAGATTTGACTCTGGGCCAAATAATCTTTGTTGCAACCATTTGGTTCTGCTGATTTAGCACAAAAACAGCATAGACAATACGCAAAAGAAAGGGAGTGAGGCCTTGGGACAGATCTGGCTCTCAGACGGTGAGTTTTCCTACCTGGGGGGGGGAAGGGTAGGCTTTTCAGAGGAGGTGACAATTGCCCGGGCCTTTAAGAATAAGGAGCCAGTCACATGAGCGTGGTGAGTGAAAATCATTGCAAATATCAGAAGAGGGTGGGCAAAGGCACTGAGGCATGTTAGGTCAGGGAGCAAACGGAGAATTGAGGGCATTTGTGCTACAGGGGTCTCGTTCTGGACCAAGAAGTTTGGCGTTCCTCTTAGGGTAAAGGAGACCCATTGAAGAGTTTTGAGCAGGGGGAGACGTGATCAGATCCTTACTTTAGAAAGATCACGGGGTATTGGGGGAAGAATGGACTGGAGGGAGCAGAGACAGGATACGGGATTAAAGAGGCTGAGGTGGTTGAGGCGGGCGGTGGAACTTGACGTGGGGGTGGAGAAGATAAGGCCAGTGTGAAGGTCTGCTTAGGGGAGAGAAGCTTCTTTGCACAGACCCTTCCTCTTTTTGAAAGGATTCACTTCACGCCCTCTGGTTTTCCTCCGACTTCTCTATCCAGCCTTCCCATTAAATGTTGGTGCCCCTCCACACACTCTCCCTGGTGATTTCAGCCACCTCTGGGTGCCTCTGCCCTCCACTACACAGTCCTGTCGACTCCCACTCAGCCATCACTGGATCTCTCAGCTCCAGACCCGGGTGTTCCTGCAAGTCAGAAATCTGGGAATGCTCATTCATTTCTCTTGCAGGGTAAACCTGGCCCTTGGAACTACCATCCAGAGGAAGTTCGTGCTGTTCTAGAAAAGCTCCACAGTTAATCTGGAAAGATCCCCCAGTTCCAGGTGACCAATGGGAGGGCTCTTCAAGGCTCTGCTCGCCCCCTGACCCAGCTGGCTTTTACCTCTTGACCTGTGTCCCCGGCTCAATCACCAACTCAGATTTTTCTGATCTAAGCAAACAGCTCTCAGCTGGGGAGAGCAGCACACAGCACTCAATCAGGAGCAATTGTCATCATCAGACAACAAAGCAGCAAGCAAGCAGAGTGTCAAAAAGTATACAGCTGCCCGCTGCCCCCACGGTGGGGACCCGGGGCACTGCAGGATGTCTGAGAGTGAGCGCCGTGGCACGCCTTGGCGTCCTCTGACGTGTGCTCTCTCCAGCCACTCTGACACCACGTGGTTAGATAGGCAACCCTTAGGTAAACTCATTTTACCCAATTTTCCATTATGGGTTAATATTTTAAGACACTAAATTGGTTTTTAGAACCAGGCATGGGGAGAAGTCCAGGGGTTTAGAGAAAGATGAGGAACTGGAAGAGGAGGGGGTGGGAATGGGAGGAGACAGTAAAGATGGCGATCCTTTCCTTGCCAAAAGATTGAAACCAGTTGGTGGTGGTGGTGAGGGGCGAGTTTCCATGGTATCTTATCCTCAGTTGTACCGCAGAAGAGGGTACTCACTTTATTGTCTCTGAAGGTACTTCACAGAAACCTGGCTCTCTGTGCCCTGGAATCTTCCGCTGTCTTCACTTATCAACAGAGTCACTTGCAGGGAGGACTTGCTTCCCAAAAACGTTATAACCTCAACCCAACTAGACAGTAGTCACCGCGGGGCTGTCATTCGGTCATGCTTGAGCTCATATTTGAAATTCTGAGTCTCTGACTTTTTTTGCAAGTCTGTTAATGGTCATTTGTGTTAATGGATAACTATTAGTGTTCGTCTGTTTTAACTCTGCTTCTTTTCCTATTTGTTTATGATGGCCACAGCCTAAAGTACACACAGCTGTGACTTGATTTGAAAAGAAATGGTTTAAGATGCAGCAAGCTAATACAGAATGATTAAAGTACATCGGGCTATTGTGTATGTCTTCAGTGTGATCTTTACATTTTATTTTCCAATTTGTGTCAGCCTGTGCTATCTTTTATTATATCCCAATGTAATCTGATCAGCAAAAGCCCCACAGGCTAGAAGGACTTCACTCGGTGGGATGAATGCTCACCCGCTGTGTTACGTGTCAAATGTGGTTTCATCTTGAGAACTCCCGCTAGAGAATTTTTCACACTGGAATCAAACTACCTTCACAACATGACATAAAAGAATGGACCCGGGAGACATTTTTCTAAGATGAAAACACGTAGTCTTGACTGCCTTAGCTGCTACAATGTTAATATAATTAATGTTGCTATTTTACTCTTTTAAAAATAGCTATCATTAATCACCTACCAGGCACAGGCACCTTCAGATACGTTATCTCATTTAATGTCTATATGTCAGAGAGGAGCTTATCATCCCCGTTTTAAGGACGAGGAAATCAAGGCTCAGAGTTAAGTCACTTGTGGAAGGTCTCCGAACTAGTAAGTAACAAGCCGAGATTCAAACCCTGTCTCGACCTTCAAGGCTGGAGTCCCAGCTCTGCTCCCTGCCCGCTGTGCAACTTTGTTAAGCTGCCTTGGGGTCTTGAACTATAAAATGGGACATGAACAGTGCTTCCCCCAGAGAGCATTCATGAATAAAGCACTCAGAACTGTGCCTGGCTTGTAGAAAAGACCATGGAAGTGTTGGCTATTATTATTACTATCATCGTTATTGTCCCACAACTGCCTCGCTGGGGCCCCTTTTTAGAGGTTGGGGGATGGAGAAGAGACAGGACAGTGGGGACACTGAATAAAAACTCTTCATCCTGCCAAAGCCACTGAGTGATACTGGGATGAGTTGGTGAGGTCCCACTGAGAATGAGTAGCTGTGAAAACGGTGGCGCTAAAGCACAACCGGGCACTGTCCTTCCCCAGCACTAAGCTCCACAAAAGGAGGGAGCGTGTAAGGCCAGGCTCTTCTGAATCACTTCTCAGAAACTCCTTCAGTTCGTGTCTGTAAATGCACAGAAAGCTCCCATTTTCAACAAATCATAGTCGCTGAACTGAGGAGTTTGCAGAACGATGAGTATAATACCCTCCAGGTCCATCCATGTTGTTGCAAATGGGATGATTTTGTCTTTTTTATGGCTGAGTAGTATTCCATTGTATATGTATACACCACATCTTTATCACTTGGGTTGCGTCCGTGTCTTGGCTATTGTGAATAGTGCTGCAAGGAACATAGTGGTACACAGGTCACTTTGGATTCTTGATTTCAAGTTGTTTGGATAGATACCCAGTAGTGGGATAGCTGGGTCATACGGTATTTCTATTTTTAGTTTTTTGAGGAGAAAGGGCTTTTCTCTTTGAAAGTGACTTCTCTGGGTCTGCATACCAAGAATGAACCCACTCTGCTTGGCCAACATTGTAGGGTACTGGTAAGTAAAAAAAGCTTGTTAATGGGTCCTGTCCAGCTCCAAGTATAGTTGGCATTCAGAACATCAACTGATTTGAAGGAAATACTTCATCACAACATGTCTGTCTGCTTTCAATGGGGAGCTTTCTCCCCTAGTTCACCTGTGATGCCCTTTGTGGTACCTGGCTTTACGTGGGGGCTCTGAGCTAGCAGATGCAAGACATCTGCCTTCCTAGGCCGAGGCCCAGAAACCCAAGCTTGGACTATCAGGAGTTGGCACGCGCCCCCCAGCCACCCCCCAACTTTAATGCTGGTTCACCTCTCTAGAGTGGGCTCTCCATTTGCTCTTGGCCACAGCCTATTTTATTTCTGGAAAACTGAGTCATTCATTTAAAAGGGTGTGTTAGAATATTTTATCCAGCACCGTTAGGGGTTTGGTTGAGGAAGGATTCCAGGATACCTAATCTGCCACGTAGATGACATCGTTTCAAGAAGGGCACGTTGATCGTGAATTCCCTGGTCTTACACACTTGCAACTGCCAGTCTGTTGTCTCCAAGCCTGAGGGATGCCTGGCTGGGTTCTAGATTCTTCTGTTTCAGGCTCTTTACCTGAGACATTTGTGGACGTTGCTCCACTGTCATATAGTGGTTATGAGAGAAGTCTGAGGCTGGCCTAATTTATTTCCCCTGACCCTTGAATTGCTTGTATTCTGCCTGGAAACCTGTCAGATTCTTTCTTTCTACTTGAAGTTCAGTGACTTCACCAAGACATAGTCCAGTGTTGATTATTCTCTATCAAAATTTCCTGGAATATTGCTATGGTCTGATTGTTTGTCTCCCCTCAAAGTTCACGTTCAAACTTCAATTCTAAATACTGAAGCCCAGTGTGATGGTATCAGGAGGTGGGCCTGTGGGAGGCCATCAGGTCATGTGAGTGGAGCCCTCGTGAATGGGACTGGCGCTCTTACAAAAGGGCCCCAGAGAGCTAGCTTGCTCCTCTGTGCCACGGGAGGATACAAGATATCTGTGACCTGGAAGAGGCCCCCGCCCGGCCTCGCTGGCCCCCTGACCTTGGACTTTCAGCCTCCAGAACTGTGAGCAATAAATTTCCGTTGTCTATAAGCCGCTTGGTCTAGGGTAATTTTTGTTATAGTAGTCCAAATGGACTAAGGCAAATACAATATCTCTTTGGATCCCAAGATTTAATTCTTCTTTTTAATTTCAGGGACATTGCCTTGATGTGTTTTCTGCTGCCTTTGTCCTATGCTTTATCTCCTTTTCTTCCATAATTATTATCTTCTCTATAATTATTTTTTTAAACTTTGTTCTTTTCGATTCCATTTTGTGATTTTCTCAAGCTCTCTGATCCTGATTCTTCTTAAATTGGGTTTATTATTGTGTCAGATATGGTTTGTTGGTTCTCACCCATTCCCACTCTTCCTACGCCTGGATTTCAGGGAGCTGGAAGCCTGAAAGCTGCATTTCCCAGACTCCCTTGTCAGCTGCTTTTTGGTTGGCTTCTGCCAATGGGAAGCACTGGTGGGAGCTGGGAAGGTGGGTGCAAGGGAGAAGCCATTTTTGCCACTTCTGGCTGTAGGCTTGCAGGTGACTGACTGCACACTGTAGCAGCTTTGGTACTACCAGCCATGGTAACAGGGTGGTTTTGGTTCAGAGGCAGTCATGGTGCCTCCACTGGTCAACAGTGAGTGTGGCTCACGGGCTCCGGCTCTGGGTTACAGCCCATCTCCTTTTTGTTTTCCCAGCCTTTCCAACACTTTGTATCAGATTACCTGCATTACTTCCCTCTCTGCTTTAAATATGTAGAGTGATTTCGGTTTTCCTAATTGAGCATTTGACTGCTACAGTTACCATCATAATCATCATCCTTTGTTTCTTGTGGCTTTCACCTCTGAACGTTTTATTTTTCTCTTCCGTTTCTTTTCTTAGCTCTGCCAGTTTACTGTTCATCTTGTGTCATTTTTTCTTTAAATCTTTGTATCTTTCCTTTGAGCTCTTTTTGTCTTGTTGAGAGAGAACTATGGGTCTCAGTTCTTGATGTGTTCTTTGTGTAATTTGCCTTACAACAAATGTTCTGTATCTGTTTTTTTCTGTTTTTTTCCCTCCTTTTGTTTTAGTTTCTAGGCACAGATCCCTATGGTACAGTGGTTCTCAAACTTTGGCATGCATCAGAATCACCTGGAGGGCTTATGAAAATGCAAATTCATGGGTCCCATCCCCAGAGTTTCTTATTCAATAGATCTGGGGAAGATTTGCCCTGAGCTAACATCTGTTGCCAATCTTCCTCTATTTTATATGTGGGTTGCCACCACAACATGGCTGCCAACGAGTGGTACAAATCCATGCCCAGGAACGGAACCCAAGTGCACTGAACTTAGCCACTAGGCCACGGGGCCAGCCCCAAGGGAATTTGCCTTTATAGCAGGTTCTCAGAGGAGGCTGATGTGGCTGTTCCAGGAACCACACTTTGAGAACCACTGTTATCATGGATGCTGTTGGTGTTCTGCCCAGATCCCTTTTACAAGCCAATGCACTCATCTGCCAGCTGCTGTGAATGTTGGCTGCTGACGGCTCATAGATGCCCCTTCTCCTGAGAATTGCCCTAAATGACATTACCCAAAAGTGCCTGAGAAGTTATGTTCCCTGAGGGTGGCCCATGGTGAGTGATTGATGGGTTGGGGAGTGCAAAGTCCTGGTACTTTGCCTCAAGTCGGGGAGTATACCTCCTAGTGCCATTCATGCTCCAGAGCTCCCTATGAGGTCAGGCTAGACTTCAGGGAAGCCATATCTTTGATTACGTTTCGGCCCTGCCCTGTCCTGCTTCCTGAGAACACTCCCTTAATAAAATCACTGTTGGAAGAATTCCTGTCTCAGGCTATGTGTCTAGAGAACCTGACCTAAAGCGGCCCCTTCTGGGGCTTTTCTGATTGCTCTTCTCTGATGGGGCTGGTTATTTGCTGAGACATAGTGTAGAAGGATGGGGAGTAGCTGGGCAATCTCAACTTTGATTTGGATTAGTTGTCTTGAATATCCTCTTATTAAGTCCTTCCTTTGCAATGGGGTTTCTAGAAATCCCCTTTGGTCACACTCTCTGTGCTTTGACTGCCTTTTCACCACTTGGTATGGATTGAATTTTGTCTGTGTCCCTCCAAATTCATATGTTGAAGCCCTAGGCTCCCATGTGACTGTATTTGGAGATGGGGCCTATAAGGAAGTAATTAAGGTTAAATGAGGTCACAAGAGTAGGGCCCTGATACCATAGGATTAGTGTCCTTATAGGAAGAGACACCAGAGAACTGGCTCACCTCTCCCTCCCTCCCCCCAGCCCCCCTTCCCCTCTCTCCCTGTATATGCACAAAGAAGAAGTCATGTGAGCACATGGTGAGATAGTGGCCGCCTACAAACCGGGAAGAGAGAGTCTCACCAGACACCAAGCATGCTGCCCCCTGACCTTGGACTTTTGGCCTCCAGAACTGTGAGAAAATAAACGTCTGTTTAAGCCACTCAGTCTACGGCGTTTTGTTAAGGCAGCCTGAGCCGTCTAAGACCCTTCCTTCACCATGCTTTACCTCCAGCAGCCTCCTCTAGCGTGTCTTGCCATGTTTCTCCTTCAGCTCCATCTCCCTGCCGTTTCAAGTTATTAACCTGAGCCCTACGGGGACATTCTCCATCCTCCTGAAGGTGCCTACAGACCGAGAGCGCTTCAGTTTAATCAAGAGATTGTTGGATAAGCCTTCCATATCTGTGTCACGCGAAGAAAGTCTCCAGCTCTGGGAGAGCATGTCAGTTCTCAGCTTCCTCCTTCACCGAATCCTAATTTCACAGTATTTAGTGAGTATACTTCCCAGTTAGAAGTTGTAACTATTTCCTTGAAGATAATTTTTTTTCTCTTTTTATAAAATTTTTCCTGTGAACAATCACTTTTGAAAAAGAGGTTGGAGTAGAAATCCCTTTACTCCAGCATCTTTAACCAGAAGTATCCCTTCTATATTTAGATATGACACATATCCCATTATAAAGTATGATATATGATATCTGTATATATCACATGTATATCATACTTTCTAATGTATGGATGCATAGTCGTTTCCGGTTTCCCATCTTATAAAGAGCGTTGCTGTAAATCTTTGTCCATTTGTCACTTATCTGATTATTTCATGAGACTAGATTCCTAGAAATGGAATTTCTGCGTCAAAGGCTACATGTGTGTTTAGAACTTTGATGCATTCTGCCGTGTGCTATTTTTTAGAAGGCTTGCTGTCAGAGGCAAGCTGCGAAGGGCTGTTGGAACATCACCTAGGAGATGAAGCCCCTAAAAGGATGCCCACAGAGGGGCGTTCCTGAGACGGGACTCACAACTGCATAGTCTGTGTGAATGAGTGATGGACACATTAATTTTCATTTGTATAGTATTTCTTTGCCTTGCTTAAGTATATGGTTGAAAAGTTATTTTTATTATTTTTTTTAATTTTAAAGCTTGGCACCTGAGCTAACAACAGTTGCCAATCTTTTTTTTTTTTTTCCTACTTTTTCTCCCCAAATCCCCCCAGTACATAGTTGTAATTTTAGTTGTGGGTCCTTCTAGTTGTGGCATGTGGGACGCCGCCTCGGCATGGCCTGATGAGCAGTGCCTTGTCCACGCCCAGGATTCGAACTGGCAAAACCCTGGGCCGCAGAAGTGAGTGAAGGAACTTAACCACTCGGCCACGGGGCTGGCCCCGAAAAGTTATTTTTTAAGATAAGATTTCTACTTTTTAAAATCCATCCCTTTTAATAAACACTGACTGGTTGTTTAACTTTATGCGAGGCACTGTGATAGGCACTGACCTACAGTAAGTGATCCAAAAATGTATAGATTATTAGCTAACTTTATTAAAAACTCCTCAAGGATTTTACTGTGTAAAGAGATACAGACATGCAAATAAATGAAGGATGTTCATTTATTCAGTCAACAAATATTTATTGAAAGTCTACTGTGAGCTAGGCACTGTTCTCAGCCCTGAGGATATAGTCAAGAGCAAAAGCAACACAACTCCCTGCCCTCATAACTTACATTCCAGTGATGGAGAGACGAAGCACACAATCTACATGATAAATAAGGGAAAAATAGATCGTGATAAGCAGGGCTCCCTAAAAGGGTATGGGAGCCGAGGGCAATTCAATCAGTTGAGCCCCCACCCAACATACTCACACTTGAAAGGAGGCTGCACAGCCCTCATCTTTCATAGGATGCTTGGGATATCATTAAAGGGAACAAACCTAAGTTGAATTGTAATGGTAGTGAGAATAGAGGAGTAAAGTACAAGAACCCCGAAGCACCCGACACAAGGGCTACCTCAGTGGCCTAATCCCATTGGGGGGGGTGGACGGGGATGGGGAGCCTGGGGGGGGGGCGGGAAGGGCTGGCCAGGGAAAGCCTCACTGAGAAGGAGCTTTTAGGTAAGGATCTGGAGTAAGTGAGGAAGCTAGCTGTACAGACACCCAAGCAAAGAGGCCTCCAGGCAGAGGAAAGACCAGACTGAAAGGTCTGGATCAGGCAGCACACACAGCACGGTGGCTGTCAGGAGTTAGCGGGCAGGTGGAGAAGAGGCCAAATGAAGGGGCTAGAAGAAGCCAGCTGGGGACCAACGAGACTTAAAAGAGATGACGGGGTTCAGCAGTGAAGAAAAAGATAAAGCCACATGTTATTGTCTATTGCTTGAAACTTGGAGTGGTTTTATAAGGTGAAAATGAGTTTTTAAAGCCTAGGAAAACGAAGGTTAAAGGATGCTGTTCTCCAATATCATAAAGTGGTATTACAAGTACTACACTGAAAACTTGTTCTCTGCCTCCACAGAAGACGTAAACAGAGAAAAAGACTTAGAAATAACTTACTAGGCCTGTGCCGCAAAGATCAATCAGATAACCTCTGGAGACCCCTTCTAGCAATCCGTAAGCCTTACACAGTCTTTCTTAGACAAAGAACTATTGACATTTCAGTTTAGGAAGTTGGCCAAAACAAAATCCTCAGCATTTCTTTTTATTGAACATGAACACGATTGCTCTAAGTCACCTTCCTTCTCAAAAACCTTAAATGGCTCCAGCGTTCCGGGAAGATATCTGAAAGCATTAGAGGCTCTCTGTGATCCAGCTGTCAGGCACGGTTTTGGTCTTTCTTTGGTCTAGTCAGACTCTTATTCCTCACTCCCCAAACGTGCTTCATGAAAGAGCACACCCCTCACCTCTGACCACACTGTCGGGATACCTTTCCTACTCTCCTCCATTGATCTAAAATCTACCTTTCCAAGCGTAAATCTGTGCAACAAGTCTTGGTAAGCAAGTTATCAGGAAGTGTCAAGAGCCCTAAAGCTGGGGCCGGCCTGGTGGCGCAGCGGTTAAGTTCGCACGTTCCGCTTCTCGGCAGCCCAGGGTTTGCCGGTTCGGATCCCGGGTGGGGACATGGCACTGCTTGGTACACCATGCTGTGGTAGGTGTCCCATGTATAAAGTAGAGGAAGATGGGCACGATGTTGGCTCAGGGCCTGTCTTCCTCAGCAAAAAAGAGAAGGACTTGGGGCTGGTCCCGTGGCCGGGTGGTTAAGTTCGCGCGCTCCACTGCAGGCGGCCCAGTGTTTCGTTGGTTCGAATCCTGGGCGCGGACATGGCACTGCTCATCAGGCCACGCTGAGGCAGCATCCCACATGCCACAACTAGAAGGACCCACAACGAAATATACAACTATGTACCGGGGAGCTTTGGGGAGAAAAAGGAGAAAAATAAAATCTTTAAAAAAAAAAAAAAAAAAAAAGAGAAAGACTTGGTAGTAGTTAGCTCAGGGCTAACCTTCCTCAAAAAAAAAAGAGCCCTAAAGGTGTTCAGCACTTTGACTAACTCCCTTCTCAGAATCTCTTCTAAGGAAATCATCTGGGGGCAGGCAATGATTTATGTACAAAGATGTCCCCAGCAACATTATTTATTTTTATTTTTCTATTATGAAGAATTTCAAGCATACATAAAAGTAGACTAGGGGCCGCCTGTGGCCGAGTGGCTAAGTTCACGCATTCCGCTTCAGGGGTCCAGGGCTTCCCCCTTTGGAACCTGGGCGTGGACATGGCACCACTCATCAGGCCATGCTGAGGCAGCATCCCACATGCCACAACTGGAAGGACCTACAACTATAATATACAACTATGTACTAGTAGGCTTGGGGGAGAAGAAGGAAAAAAAAGTAGAGGGACTAGTACAATGAAGCCCCATATATCCATCACCCAGATCCAAGAATTTATTGCCGTATTGCTTCAACTAACATTTTTTCCTTTAAAAAAAAATCTGCTTAAGTAATTTAAAGCCAATTCCAGATATCATGTCATTTCACCCCCACATATTTCTATATACATCTCTGAAAAATATGGGCATTTTCTTACACAAGCTTAATGCCTGTATCACATATCACACCTGGTAGGATGAAAAATAACATGCAGTCCATAGATCTCCCCAATTATCACAACATTTTGTTTTTCAATAGGTTTGCTCAAATCAGCATCCAAATGAGATCCATACATGGCATGCGGTTATTGGGGCTCTTATATCTCTTTGGATTTAGAGCGGAACCCCTTTTGAATTAATTAACATTTTTCATGCCACTGACTTGTTGAAGAAGTCAGGTCACTTTTCTTGTAGGATGAGCCACATTCTAGATTTGTCTGTGTATCAGTCAGGATAGGCCAGGTTATACTGTGATAACTGGCAACTCCAAAGTCTCATTGGCTTGAGACAATGAAGCTTTATTTCTCCTATACGTCCATCGCTGACTGACTGGGAGCTCTGCCCTCTGTCATCCTCAGTCTCGCTCCCAGACCTAGACTGAGGAAGCAGTTACTATGTAGAACATCACTACTGGTCGTTGCATCAGAGAAAGAAAAGAGCTTTGAAGGGTCTCATGCAGGTAATTAAATGTTCAGCCTAAAAGTCAATTACCCTTCCTCTAGTTAGCCAAAACTGGTCACATGGACCTACCCAAACAAAGGTAGCTGGGAAGTATATCTTACTATGTTTGGGGGAGGCACAGATCTGGGCATTTCAGTGAGCTGCATTAATGGCTACTCATCTGTTTGCTTCCTTGTGGTGTCATTTTACTTGTTCCTCTATCCCTTGAATTTCCTGAAAATGAAAGTTAAATCTGGAACTTGATTAGATACAGGCTCAGTAATTTTGGTGACAGCACTTCATAGCTGGTCTGTGTGCTTCCTAGCACATCACATCAGGAGGCATATGGAGTCTAACTGTAGTAGATTGTAGCAGTAATAGTCACCACCACCCCCTCCCCCCATTTGGTCACACCTCTTTGTATCCATGCCCTTGGGTAGACCCTTCTTGTTCTGACTCTGGACTTGGCTATATGACATGATTTGGGAAACAGGACAATAGCAAATATGATGCAAGCAGAGACTCAAAAAATGTTTGCACATTGGGGCTGTCCCTTTCTTCCTACTTTGTAGAATTCTGAGACCATCATGTGAAGAAGCCTGGGCTGTAGCACCTACTGAAGGATGAGAAACCACTTAGAGCAGAGATGAATAGTCCCAACTGAGACCACCTAGACCAACCAACCTCCAAGCCATCAGACATGTGAGAGAAGTCATCCTCAACAATCTAAACCTCAGCCGAGTTGCCAGCTCACCAAAGAGATCAGCCAAGCAGGTACAAACTGGAAAAAACTGCCAGCAGATCCACCAAATTGTGAGCAAATGAAATTGTTGTTTGAGGCCAGTGGCCTATAACAGAGCAACAATTGATATACTGGTTCATCTACTTTTGGTAAATTAGTAGATTCAGGTGGTAACAGCCTGATCCCTTCATTATAAAGTTCCCCGTCAATCTTTCAATTAAGGTTTCATCCACTAATGATTGTTGCCCATATCAATTTTTAACTTCACCTAAATTAATAATGATTTTCTAACTCTATTATACCTTCCACATTTATTTGCAGGAATACTTTTGCAAAGAACTTTCTCTTATCTACTAGGGTTATTTAGTAACCCTCAAATACAGTTTGTACACAATAGTTGCCTAATTCTTTCTTTTTAAATACAAATTTTCAAAGGAGAAATTTTGCCCTAGTTACTTCCCATGGGGTCCAATGAGGGTTTTGTTGGTTTGGTCTTTTATTTTCTCTTTCTCATATCAATATGAATTAATTTTTAAAATATATTAAATATGTTTCAATCAACTGTATTATTTTATTTTCTGTTCAAATTGCCCCATCTTTGGCCAACAAGAGTGCCTTCATGTTGGCTTCTGTATCCTTCTAATATGACCCATCTCTCTTTACATTGTGGCATAATAAAATGTCCCAGGCTCATCTTGTGTATTTCTTGTCCCAGATTTGAAATCAGCAGTTCCTCCAAAGAGCCTTGGTTCCAATTAATGGGAAAGGTATTTAGAGACCACACTCTGGGTACTTGCTGTGCTCACTGCTATTTGGATGTCATTGCTTCCAAGCCTTTTCAGTGGACAAAGGAGGAAATGTGTATTGTTTTTTTTTTTTAAAGATTGGCACCTGAGCAAACATCTGTTGCCAATCTTCTTTTTTTTTTTTTCCCTCCTTTCCTCCTCTTCTCCCAAAGCGCCCCCAGCACACAGTTGCACATTCCAGCCATGAGTGCCTCTGGTTGTGCCACATGGGATGCTGCCTCAGCATGGCCTGATGAGC